>NC_080734.1:16728391-16915891 GCF_019097595.1 Hemibagrus wyckioides | reverse complement strand
TACAGTTTCTGCCTCAAATCACACACTGGTTTTAATTAATGAGGGTAAGTTAGTTGCCCTTTCACCAAAGGTGGAAAAACATTAGCTAAAGCAGCTAATAACAGCTTTTCTCTCTCAAGTGTTAGCTAGCATGCTAATAAATCTGGTAATACAAAGCTAGTTGAATGCTAATAGCTAGCTATTGCGATACAATACAAAGTGTTGACTTAGTAACAGTGATGAGAATGAGGTTTTACTTCTATTATTATTTTCTACTTATTTTTTCTGACATAAATGATTAAGAAATGTATAGTTTGAGAAAAAACTAGTGAGGTTTAAAAGTGAAATGAAACATATCAGGCGAAAGATTTAAAAAAGAGACTTAAGTACAGTTAACACGTAAGCTTTGCACCTCTGCTCACTTGTATGAAAGCAGCATTAGCTGTAGCTTCATGCCTCTAAAGTGTATTATTATACCTGGAGCAGCCAGTCGTCCCAGAGGAGTCTGAAGCATTACTCTCTGTGATCTATCTCTCTCTTAATGCAGATCCCTATAATAGTTCTGGCTGTGTTTATGAGCTTTTGGGTTGGGAATATATGTGTGTGTGTGTGTGTGTGTGTAGCTGCAGTGCTGAAAGGTCATGGCAGCTAATATATGAGAGTGGAGGAGGAGAGACTTGCGTACAGATCCCAATAGATCAGGCACATAGGTTCTGCTTTAAAGAGGCCCTTGTTCTGAAGGTCCTGCTCTGTTGAGATAAACCTGAAAATACTGCAGCAGAGCTCGACCACTCATACTGCTTTAACCTTTTAAGTTCTCTCAGTGACAACACTCAAGACTCATTCCAGACCCCTGGAGAAGGAGGGAGTCGGTGCATGTTTTTCTGTAAAAGGGTGTGAGAATGTGGGCTAGTAAGCATGTAGGAGGCAGATCAAGGGCAAGTAAAAGAAAAAAAAGGGCAAAAGAGAGAGAGTGTGTGTGTGTGTGTGTGTCTGGTTAATACCATGGCTGTGGAGGCTACAGATTAGTTTTGATAGCTTCCATGCCAAAAAACAGCACACTTCCAAATTGAGATGTGAGAAGTGTTAATATGTGGTTTTAGAAGCAACTCTAATTCCCCCCTTATCTGTGTCAAACAAAATAATATCAATAACATTGACCCTGTATTGTTTATCAGCCAGTTCACATTTCCAGCGACTAAACACTTAAACTCTTGCTCTGCTGCAGTGGATATAAAAGTCACAGCCTTGTTTAAATTTCAGGGCTTTTTTTTCTACCTTTTCTTTGATGCAGCATCCAAATTCCGGGTTAAAAAAGCTAGAAATAGAGACACATTTTTTAAAAAAGTAAAGAAAACAAAAAATAAACAAACAAAAAAACAATAATTTGGTGCACACCCTTGTGTACTGGTTCATTTGACATCACAAAAACCTATCATTTTAATAGGGGTGTGTAGACTTTTTATATCCACTGTATATCCAATTAGACACACACACACACACACACACACACAAACATGTTGTATACAGACCTGTTTAACTCATGACCAGTGTGTTGTACAATGGAGGTGAATCTGATGTATCTATGTTGTTCCCACTTAACCCTGCTCATGATCTCAGAGGGTTTCACACTGAATCTAGAAGGTCATGTGGCCTAATATGACTTCTTTCTTTCTTTCTTTCTTTCTTTCTTTCTTTCTTTCTTTCTTTCTTTCTTTCTTTCTTTCTTTCTTTCGTTCTTTCTTTCTTTCTTTCTTTCTTTCTTTCTTTCTTTCTTTCTTTCTCAGAACCAAAAGCCATAAATTGTGAATGCTGGATGGAAAAACCATATGGCTAATGAAATGAAACTCCTCGCGACAAGCAGATGTAGTGATTTGTTACAGTAATTTTAGTAGCATTCAGATTCACAGGCTTAAAGACCTGTGGCATATGGGGAATGCTTATAACCCACATATAACTAAGACTTGTAGCTTTCCCAGGCTCTTTATCAGCTGGATTGGCCCTTTCTCTCTGTGTCAGGCCAAAATAGAAGGCATGCAATGAAGTTCCATAAACTCTTTGAAAATATCAGCGCTGCCTTGTGATTACTGTCCAATTACGTGCTCTAAAACACAATAAGTAGGCTGCCAGAAAAACAAGACGTGATCAAAGCAACCACATTAATACAAGAACGCTGCAGTTTAAAAATAAGCCCAAAATGGGTTGGATAGCATCACATCTTCTAGCCATAGCTGTTCTCGTTTTTCATTAGGTGTAGCGCTGATCAAAAGTAGCGGTGCTTCTTGCCCTGTGTCTCTGGTTGCTCTTTGTTGGTTGTGCGCAGTGTGCAGAGTGTGTTTTGTACAGAGAAAGATAGGGCTGATATGTGATACCAGTTGACATGTGGAACCCAATCAGACCCCTGGAGTAATGGAACACATTTTGTACATGTGGGTTATGTGTGCATACACACACACACACACACACACACACAAAACATTGAAACCACCTGCCTAATATTGTGTAGGTTCCCCTCCTGCCACCAAACCAGGTCTGAGCCGTTGAATCATGGACACCACAAGACCCCTGAAGGTGTGCTGTGGTATCTGACACCAAGACGTTAGCAGCAGATGCTTAATGTCCTATAAGTTGTGAGGTGGAGCCTCCATGGATTGGACTTCTTTGTCCAGCATGTCCCACATACTCTTGAGATCTGAGATATGGAGAATTTAGGGGGCCAAGTCAACACCTTGAACTTATTGTCATGGTCCTCAAACCATTCCTGAACAATTGTTTGCAGTGAGGCAGGGTGCATTATCCTAATAGAAGCCATTGCCATGAAGGGGTGTACTTGCTCTGAAACAATGTTTAGATAGGTGGTACATGTTTAAAGTAACATCCGCATGAATGCCAGGACATAAGCAAGGCACATCTACCCAGCCATCCACATGACTGTATAAATCACTCAGATCCTTACCGTTTATCTTCCACCACATCGAGAACTGACTGTTCATTTGCCTCCTATTATATCCCACCTCTTGACAGGTGCCACTGTAGCAAGATAATCAATTTTATTCATGTTACATGTCAGTGGTTTTAATGTTATGGCTGATTTGTGTATGTGTATGTATGTATGTATATATGTATGTATGTATGTATGTATGTATGTATGTATGTATGTATACAGTCCCCTGAGGACATGTGGTGTATGAGAAGCCACAGAAACCACTGACATATATAAATACGTATAGTAAACATATGTATAGAAACACACAGACATGCACACACACTCAAAACACTTAATCCCAGACCCTGAGACCAATTCCAGGCCAGACATAGATTACTCAGGGAGACACAGTAGTAGTAAATAGTAGTGGGAGACGAACAGTCTGATTCTCCCGAGGATGTTTCTCTATGTGGCAGGGTTTACAGATAGGAGTCAGTGTCTGTCACTAATAAACTTTTGACAGCCATCGTTGTAGTCTGGTATTTGAGAAATGTATTTGATCCGTAGATTCAGTTGCATGATAGCTATGCCGTGATGCAGTGTGTGTGTGTGTGTGACATGTGTGCGGCTGTATTTAATCTCGGCCCTCATAAAGCCTTTCTCATCTGTCACTCCTTCTGTGTGGCTGCTTATCCTGTGAAGTGCTCCTGCCAGCCCTCTTCCTCTTACAGAGCACACACACACACACCCCTACACTCATAAATCAGGGGTCACATGGATGCTTCAACACAAAATCCCAGGAATTTTCAACCACTATTTAATTAGTTTTAAGGATGTTTGTAGAATAATGTCTTATTTTTCAGCCAGGTGTCACATCTTTAACTCAGGGAATATAAACTAGAGCACAGGGTGTAAATATACAAGTACTGCTTAGTCAGGAAGTCTACAACTTCTTAATGTTGCCTTTGTGTGAACCCTATAAACGTAAATGCCATGCACAGACTTATAAACTTCATTAGGAATGGCAACCAATGGACCCAGTTTCTGTAAATGCAGGCTGTTCTTGAGGCAACTGGATGAAATCTGAGGACTTTGCCTTTTACAAATACCATGTGTACTCCATGAAGTGTTCACTAAATAGTCCTTAACTTCAAGTACACACTCAGGGAAAGAATTTTGTTGTTGTTGTTGTTGTTGTTGTTGTTTGTTGCTGTTGCTGTTGCTGCTGCTGTAAATATTAAAGTGATGCCACACCTGACAGTGCATTGGTTAGATTTTTGTTGTGGTTTATTATTGAGCATGGTTTAATGCAGTGTGATATCAGTTTTAACCACAGACTTATAAACATATTTAACCTTATTCAACCATAGAAATACAGCTGTGATAATATCTCAGAAACCAGACCAGCACAAACAATGGTTGCAGCACACACAAAAAGAAACACGACACAAAAATATAGGCTTTATCCAATTTCTTTTTCAGTAGGGTGCCAACTTTAGAGGTCGCACATTTGCTTCACACCTCATAAATCAACTTTGACTCAAGCATTACTGATAATCAAATCCAAAAAAAAGTTGGATTACCTTAGAATTAGGAACTATTGTGTTTCCTTTCTGATATCAAACATACTATTAGCTCAGTCTCAAAAAAACAATATAGACTGATGTCATAAAAATAAACCTGACCAGGCATGTTGGACAGTGAATTCCTGTCTTGATGGCTGTCATTAGTTCGTGCACAGGCCGTTGTTTTGATGTCCAGTGATTATATGTTATTGTGCCAGGAGTTGGGCTTCAAATGCATCTTTCTGAGGTATGTAGTAAACCCAAATTAAATTATACATCAAATTCAAGTCAAGTTAAAGTTCAGCTTAGTTGTTTTAGTTAGTCGTGTTGGAAAAATTAAAGCTTTGATTAATGTATTAATAGTGAAAAGCGGGTGCAAATGAAGAGTAGCTCTAAATGTACTACAGAAAAGGTCAGGCTTGCTAAGTCTGTGTAGACGTGAAATAGTTCTTCATGTGCAACGAAGCACCACTGACATCTAGTGGGTATGAGGTTTCCTGTGGCAAACCTGAAACATCTCACATGCCACAACTTTCTGTGATTACCGACTACAAAGGTTAGGTTCTCGGCTGAGACGTGTCCGCCAATGAAAGTGTGCTTCCTCTGGCCAGTCATATTTGTACAAATGGAGTATGTGGGAGTGTTTTTTCAAGAACGAAAGACATTCCAGCTAGATACTAAAAGCTTGTGGACAAAGAGGGGAATCCCTGCCTTGTGTCCATGACCTTCTGAAACAGAGAGAGAGAGAGAGAGAGAGAGATAGGGAGAGAGCAACTAGAGCTGGAAATTACACTGCAGCAGAGCATCTGGCCCAAAACCACTGAGCCACATAGCTTCTAGGACCTTTAGAGTGTTATATGAGACATAGCTATGTGGGTTGTTCAGCTCTGGTAACCCATACCCAGCACTCCGAACACTGTTCCGATCACCTGCTTCTGAGGGCTAAGAGCCAGAGGCAGCCAGCGCTTCCTGCACTTACAGGACGACTGAAGATTGTGTGTCAAAGATTTACTCAGCCAAGTGTCAGCCTAGGGGCATTCTTTAGTTTTTAACTGGACAGATGGAATGCTTGTGATTAAGACACCTTCCTGAACACCTCACTGACCGGCCACGTGTTAATGATTTGGTTTGTACCATCTTCACCCTTCCAATAGCAGAGTATAAAGACATCCACGGGGGAAATAAGATTCATTTACTGACAGTCGAAGCTGATGGCTTGAAAGGTTAAATAAAGTTGATCGTTACACCAGTTGTATAAATAGTTGTATTTATAGTTCTGTAATAATTGTATATCTAGTGGATTAATACTGCCACCTACTGGCTATGCTATCTAGCCACCTTTAAATCCTGTATCGTGAAACAAATTATGCAAACAAGGCAGTTAAAGTTTAGAATAAAAATGACAATGCACACTAAAATTGCTAACAACTGTGTCTGAAATGATGCACATTTCCATTATGACAATATATTCGGGGACCTCAGGCTCCACTTCACACATTCATACAAATACAGCAACACATTGCTAAAGCTTTTAATTAAAATTCATTCCAAATTATATTCCATTTAAAATGGGTCATAAGCACCTTAACCGGATAAGTGCTCATGTTTCAGCTTCCTTTCTGTATACAAAGTAAAACCCAGCACATAACATGCATGCAGTAATCAGAAATCAAAGTAAGGTGATGGCTCAATCAATAAGATCGTGTGTGTGTGCCTGTTTTGTATAAACTGCATGGGACCACATCAGGAGTAAAATTAAAAATAACTTAGATTCAGGTTCTATGTACTCACTCATCTGTTCCTACTTCAGGTCATATTATATCTTTATTCACCTCTATGGCCAGCTGTGTGACAGAAGCAGATGACCAGCACAATCACAGGACAATTGAATCTAGTTAAGCACATACATCAGTATCTTAAATGTGTAAAGAATTACACAGGAGTCATTTTGGCAAAAGATTTCTTTATTATATGTAAGGCACTATATTTTAGTAAGGTACATTCTGCACTTTAACTGAATGTAATGTCTGCTGATTAATGCCTTCCTTCACCCCACTTGATTAGTGTCAGACAGATACAGGCTCTAAAATGTTGAGCTGACTAAATTAACAAAGTTCATTTGAAAATAAGTGCTTTATTTATTCATTTCTCAGATCTTGGCGGTTTGTTTATGGCTGTGGGGTATAGCGCAGGTATTTTTTCCCAGAAGGCAATTCCTTGGTGGTGAATCCAGCAGGGAAAAGCTTCTTGGCCTCTTCGTCTGAGAGAGAGGGGATGACCATCACTTCCTCTCCAGGCTTATGAACGAAGACAAAGTGACAGACAACCATGAAAGATATTCATAATGATGATAATGATAATAATATAATGATAATAATAAGAGTTAGTGTTACCTTCCAGTCCACGGGTGTAGCCACCTTTTTGTTCGCCGTCAGCTGCAGAGAGTCGATGACTCGAAGGATTTCGGTGAAATTGCGCCCTGTGGTGGCAGGATAAAGGATGGACAGCTTCAGCCTCTTATCAGGCCCAACAACAAACACCTGCAAAATGATGAAAAGTTTATAGACAGACAGTTGTTCACAGTGTTGAACATTTTGATGGTCTACATGTAGTCAAAAGGTCCTCTAGTCGAAGCAGCTGTAAAAATCGCTGCTGGTTGTCTTTTTTTCTTCACACCCAAAAAACTGTTAGTGTTTCTGGTTTCTGCTTTTAAACACTGAACCTGAACAGTGAACATTCCAGTCGTTTGAGAAGATTTAGTCAGGCAAATCACAACAGGCATATCTTTACGGTAAGTAAAGCAGTAATATAAAACCATGATGGTAGACCTTTCTTTCATTATCGACTAGCTTATATCAAGCTATCAAATTGTGCAACGGAAAAGTGTCCAGGAGATCAAAAGTTCACTTCCCTGTGATGCGTCATAGAATTTCAATGCAAAATAGATATTAATCAACATTTAATAAAGTTCAGCTTAGATAAAAAGTCTAAATTCTGTACAATGACACCTTTATAAATTTACTATTTAGAAATGGGTAAAGGCTTTCCTAGAAACCTTACAAGATAAAATCTGTCCTGATAAAGATATAGAATATTAAACATAGGCCAGCGCAAAAACGTTTGTCAAGAGTAGATGGATATTTTTCACGGTATAATAATATTTTATTCAATTATAAAATATTTAAAGTTATTTTAATACAATGATTTTTTTTTTTTATAATTTTTTATTTCATTCCTTGCTATTTGTAATAATCTAATCTTTATATCGGTTGATTAAGGGTTCAGAGGGTGGGATTTTGCACTATGCCTACAGGGGATTTTTTTTTTTGCTTGTTTATCTGTGGAGAGAGTACAACATGGTAAAATGTGGTCCTGTGCTGAAGGCTCTGGGCCAGTGATCAGAAGGCTGTTCATGTTTAGTCATTGATACTGTGGCTGGCTTTAGTCTTCTTACAGGAAAAATGTTCTTGTAGCCATTACCAGTAGCTACTGCATGATAGGCTGAATCTAGCTAGTGAGAGAAAAGTGGCAAATGACCAAATTGGGAGAATGGGGTTCAAAAACATTTGTGCTCATCTCCAATAGTGTTGATATAAATATAGATAATCTGTAAAAGTTAGAAACACCAGGTAGGAAATCCTATACCCAGAGGAGTGGTGTGGCTGTTATTCTAACTGATAATGCAGCACACAAGCAGGTATAATCAACAGCAGTTACTCTTCAACCGGTTAAGAGGTGGAATCAGGTCAGACAGGTGTGCTCCTGCTCAGCTGCAGCCCTATGAGAATAAGACTGAACACCACTGGTGTAGAATTTACTCCTTAGGGCTTCTGTGTGAACTTGGTCTAATTACACATAGATAAAGAGGAGATCTAGGTCATTAGGAATCAAGAGGGAAACTCACACAGCGGGCAGTTAGAGGCATGCCATCTTTGTCCCTCTCATCAGGGTCCAGCATTCCCAGGAGAACTGAGAGTTCCCGCTTGTCATCGGCAATAATGGGGAATGGCAGAGGATTGGCTGCTGTTTCTGAGTGAAGTGCCACCACATCCTACAAAAACACAAACAAGGGGAGAGAGAGAGAGAGAGAGAGCGAGCGAGAGCGAGAGTGAGAGAGATTCAGTTAACCTACAATGAATAAGTGGAAAAAAGTGACAATATGGAGTATATAAACTTTACCCAATAATCACTTTTCTATCTAAAATGGTTTTAAATGAAGCAGAAAATGTGATTGTAAGTATAAACGGCTAAAGTGAGTGAGTTGCTGTTTTTAAAAGGCACTAATAGTCTTTATCAGCTACTGGACCAAAGACAAACATAATATTATACTGTGGGAAAGATGAGCTTTTGCTGTTCACAGAAGTTCAGCCAAAGGTCTGTGTCTGTGGATGTGGATGTGGGTGTGAAAACAGGGCAATGCCGGATACTCAACTTACATTCCTATATTTAACGGGAATTAAACAAAGCTACAAAACCCTTTCCTTACCAAAGAGCTCCAATTCAGCACCTATTCAATAACCACAGGACCAGGATGAGGTGAATTATATACCTTCCGGTTGTAACTTGCCAGCCTGGATGGATTTTCTTCCGATAACATGCCCCATCGTGTTTTATTCCTTATTTGTTTGTCTGACACCATGGAAAGAGATGTGCTCTTTCAAACCTTCACAAAGCTTCCCCACTAGACTGATACACCAGTGTAAGGGACATTACTATGGGTGATGTTTGCTCATGTTATATATTACGCATGTTACTACACCTACACCTGACCTAATACAATAAATATTATAAATATATTACTTTATTCTAAATAATAAAAATGGGAATTAAATATATATAAAAAAAAAAATAATAATTAATTAAGGTGGTCAAGGCTGAAAATTTTGCCCAAATTTTGTCCATTTGGGGACATTTGCTAAAAAGTTTTGGAACCAAAGTGGCTTCATAACTATAGCTACATTATTAAATGTCATTTTGTCAGCCAGGTTTTTTTTTTTTTTTGTCCTTTGAGACTAGGAGGAGCTGTGTCCACCATTCAGAGGCAGTTCTAGGGGCCCAAAATGAAGGAGCCTGATCTCTGATTACAGTTATTTAGATTACTTTTTTTCCCTTTGATTTTATATTGAACTAAGTTCCGGAGTGGCTTAGTGGTGAAACTATGACCTGCATCATATGACCTGGTGATTCAAAGCAAACAAACAGAGCATTTGGGCAGTAAAACAGAGTTAATGTTAAACTACAGTAACAATGAATAACCCAGTGCACTATTTATTTGTACACGATCAGCTCAATAATCCCAATCCACACCTTGCTCCATGCACTGTGGTCCGCCACGCTGTCTATAGACAGGGCAATCATCTTCACACCGCGCTTATTAAACTCGTCGCTGAGCCTAGCAGCACAGGCCAGCTCGGTTGTGCACACAGGGGTGAAGTCACGTGGGTGAGAGAACAGGATTCCCCATCTATGAAGGAAAGGAGATAAAAAAAAAATGTGGTTCATTTAAATAGGTTAAATGATTCCGGTTGGTACATCACTACATGGATTTGTTCACAAACTTGGAGAGAGACTCTTGCATTTAACTTTCACAACAGCTTCATCTGGAGACTCTGGCTAGGAATCCATTACCCAGTGGACTATCACCAGATGAAATATTGCAGCAAGCATCCTTTTTTAAAGAAAAAACACCCCTCCCATAAGACTCATAAAACCTAGGAAATTGATGGTTAATAAAACGGCTCTCCAGAAGACCCCAGAATTGCTTAATGATGTATACATTTTAGTTAAGAAGTGCAACTCCAGACATTGCTCAACATTTTCATGCATCATTTAGACTTCTGCATCTTCATATCTGCAGTTGGCATGAAACACTTACACACACGTGTGCTAGGATGCAGTGTCATATTTAACAAACCAGAAAGTATAGTTTACATGGTTTAGTATTGCCATTCTGTTAAATTCAGAGGCTCATGAATGTGTGGTTAACGTTTAACAAAAACGAAGATCAATCATTGCTAGAAGCTCTTGGGGTTTTTATTTGGCAATAAAATTTGTGAGTAGCTTGTTGCCAGAAAAATCATCTGCCTTATTTTAAGTGTTCATAAATCAGGAAGAAACCTGAATCAAAGTTCAATGCAGGTCTGAGGGGAAGCACTCACACACTCACACACACACACACACACACTACAATGCAAAGGAGACATTGCCTCCTTTGAAGTTTCTGTGATGAACAGTACATGTACCCATCATCCCTTTCTCTGCAATTTGATGCACATACTACTGCACAATGCAGCAGAAATCGGGAAGGTACGTTTTCTTTCATCTCCCTGGATTTTAAGAGCTGCATCATTACAAGGCAGAGATATGTTCAGTGTTAAACACATTTTAATATTCATTTCATTCTTTGTGGAAGCAGTATCCTGGCTTAGCACTGACTTTAACATGATTTTCTCTTCAGTAGTTACCAGTGACACCAATTTTAGGCTTCATGTTAACTGTTGCTTTTTACACAATAGAGGGAAGTGCTTGAAACCACAATTTCCCCCATCACTTCTGGTTTCGATAACCATTCCAATGTGCTATATTTCAAAGAAAACTATTCTCATAAGCTATACTTTCTTTAGTTATACTAAAGATATTCTACAACGCTCTGAGCTCAACTGGCCTTTTCTGACTCTGTTGATTCTTATGATCCATGTAGTCATGTGTAACAGTCAGCATTGTGATTGGTTGACTAGGCAACACCCAGTGACGGAAAAAACAAATAACGATACAGGACCACTGACTACTTTACCCATGTCCACACTACATTAACAACTGCTCATATGTCTTTTTTTTTTTTTTAATCTGCTTAATTTCTCCCATTTTAACTTATAGCAGGTTATACAAATATGTGCACCATCAATAATCTAAGCCTGACTGCTAAAAATGTGGGCAAAGTTAGGGAATGTAAAGTATTGTAACTGTTTAGTGAGACAGAAATGATCTGAAATGAGACAAGTTAGAATCGAGCTGCACAAAATGCCAGAATTTTCCTGAAAAAGTCCTCATCAACACTCTGAATTGAAGTCAACTCAACTCAAAACTGACAATCTGAAAGTGGAAATCACCTGTGATGCATCAATCTCATGCTTATTTATATCTGCGAATACAAGCCTGCTGCATACACATTACCATGTGGCTTGCTGAGCAAACTTTTGGAAATACTTTGTCATCTTAGACCTTGATGACAGACTTTGTGAAAAAGTAAACAATTGCTGTTACATCAGAGATGTTCTCTGTGTCTATAGAATCTGTGTAGTTAGTTAAAGTTCCTCTAGTTTAACAACCCTTTCTTCTACATCTATCAAAAACTGTAATGCCAAATTAGAGACTTGGACGCTGAATTTGGTCAGATTTTAACAGCACTTTAGTTTAAGAAGAGGAAAAAAAAGGAGAGCCTAGCTACAATTCTTGTAGCTAAGTTGCATTTGGCAACTTTCCTGTACTCAATACGACGGTCCAGAGCAAATCACCGCCGCTGATTAAACCAACTAACCACTAACCACCAAGGTTCGCATTAACCAATCACTAGGACACTCCATATCATATGGGTGCTTCAACTGGTCTTTTTTGTTGTTGCTGTTTGTGAACTAAAATTAAATTTGTATTTGAACACGTCCTGTATGGGATGCAATATTGAAGAATTAATTTCTAGAAATGTAAATTTATCCCGAGTCTTTAGACACTTGACAAACAAAGATACATTTGTTTTCTATCTGTCTAAATGCTCAAAGGACACCACCAAAGGCCAGGGATTTTTTCTTATGGCATTTATTTCCTTAATAAATGGGTCCTTTCCTTATTTTTCTTTCCTCAAAATGGGGGAAAATAACTTTTTGAAAGACAGATATTAGAAGGCATGGTTTGTTCTCAGGTTTCATTTACATCGTGTCTGAATCTGATGCAAGAAAAACTAATAGGATTCAAGAACAAGGAAGATACAAGACAACGTGCTATTTTGTCATGCTCAAATGGCGATGTTAAATCTAGCAGAGGCATTAATAAATGGACAAAATATGGTTAAAGTATGGTTATGATCAATGTTATGTTCCAAGTGTTCCACAACTATTTCCATCATGTCTTGTTCCCTCCTTACTACCACAGACGTTATAGTATCTTGTAAATAAATAATCTATTTTCCATTATACAATATTTGGTTCCAGTCCACTGATTTGATTGGACCAGCAGTGCTCCAGGAGTGTTGATATTTAGTATAACAGCACTGGGACGTTTCTTTGAGTGTATCACATCAATTTTCTTGATGAAGCAGAAATAAACAAAACATTTATTCATAGTGTGTCCAAAATGTTAGCTACATAAGAAAGCAGATAGATATTCAGTAGAGCAGCACACTTGCTCATGTGATATTGACTAATCTTTGTAAAACTACATTGACTTCTATTGTAATCTATTCACTGTCTTCTCCCATGGAAAAGAGTTCTGTGTAAGACTAAACATAACCTGAACAAAAGAAACTCTGTGTGTGTGTGTGTGTGTGTGTGTGTGAGCTCGCGCACGACCACAAGTCACTTGGATGAAGTCCATTTATTTATTTATTCTTAAAGCAACACATTTGCCCATCTGATTTCATGTTGCACAAGAGCTGGCCTAAATTCCTGAAGAAATCCCCTTGTGTAAACCTTGTTTAAAGAGAAAATGATGATTGCATTAAAGGAGAAACATCCCTGGGCCTGTTTTTTTTCCCCTTCAGTCTATTCACCGTGACTCTGCAAGAATTCCCCTCCATAATAACCCCGTGATGATTCACCAGTCTGCAACAAACACGTACCTGATATCCCCCATGGATTTACTGCGCGTGACAAAACAACTAACACACACACAGCTATTTGTATCTTCTGCACACACAAAAAAGCCACAAACATTATGATACGTGTATAAAGAGTACGTCTGATCTGATTTAATCGTAGTTTACGATTCTTTGTGGCATAAAAGCTATATTAGATTTGTGCATGCAAATATCATGGAAGCGTCCCATTACACGTGACCGCTCACTAGATCAAGGTGTGTGTGTGTGTGTGTGTGTGTGTCGTCTGATCACAAAGCTACAGCCAAATAACCTGTCCATAAAAGTGGCTACTTACGAGTCGCCCAAAAAATCGTGAAATTTGATCTTGCCGATAGTCGTGTCCGCTTCAAAGTTAGGAAAGACGTCTCCTAGCAAGACCCCAGGCATGATGACACTCTCACCCCGTATCTCTCTGCAGAAAAAAAGCACGCTGTCTCCGAGAATTAAAGCTTTCTACTTCCGCTTTAAGTAAATCTCCAATAGGGTTAAAATGCGTTTCGTGACTTGATCCGATCAATACTGCGTCGGATTTGCGCATAAATATTTGCGTAACCTGCAGAGAGTGTTCTCATTCGTTTCTTGGAACAGTTTCATGGGGATGCTTAACAGATAAGGCACTGTATATTAAATTTGTTTGGGATAAACAAAATAAAAGCTTAGTAATTAGCCAAATATAATATGAGATAAAAATGCATAACTATTACTACTACTACTACTACTACTAATAATAATAATGATGATAATAATAATAATAATAATAATAATAATTGTTGTTGTTGTTTTGTGTGAAGTAAGCATATTAATCAATTTCAGTGCATGTTTACTTTCTATAAGCACACAGACACAAAAGGAGGACCTGTTTAGGAGTCTTAGAGCTTCTAGTCTAGCTTTTAGGGATTACAGTGAGTGCTTTAGACATAATAGGTTCACAGACAGACACTTTCAGTTTTTCAAAACACAGCTTCAAACCGGAATAAAAACAGGACCTTGGTACCAGCACTACTTTTCATTCTTCAAGTTACAGAGCTAAAAAATGTCAAATGTTATGCTACATCTCTCATATTCCTGAGAGAGTGTGGCGTTGTAAATAACACGAGAACTTGGAAATATTCAGTAATCACTGTGCAAAAATTAGAGTTGCTTAAACAAAACCAGTGTTTATGGTCATCAGGTTTTATTTTAAAGAATATGAATTTTGGAAGGGAGCTACAGGATATTCATGATCCTGAATATTAGTGATATTTCTTTAGCCTTCAGCAAAAACCAGACATGTTCAGGTTAGTTTTAATTGCCTCCTCATGTTTCCAGCTAATCATTGTTTTTAGGTTTCTACCTTTACATGAGTTTATTTTATTTTATTTTATAGATGACAGTATCATCAAAGTGTCATATAAGGATAAGTCTAAAATATTGTTAACAGAGCACGGATAAAAGTAGACAATATTTATTAAAATAAAATTAGAAACTGTCTAGATTCAATCTTTTCGCATAATCTTTTCAGACTATAGTTTTTATCTACGTCCCAAACCGCACGCTCGTCTCCTAAACACTACTTCAAAACCCAGTACACCACTGTTAGTTACTGTAGTGCACACTCTGTGGTGATTGCGTAAATGGTTTAGAATACAGCCTCAATTTTGGTCACGTGGTTCGGATTTGACACTCTCGCGCTGCTCTGCTGCGTACTGTACATCGTTCAAGAAGTAGTCAAAGATGGCGGTCCTGTACGGTCGGGATGGATGCGAGCACAGGTGTTTCCTGTAAAACGATGAACTGAAACCTTTGTGGGTGTTTTTAAAATAACAATAATAACAACAACAACAACAACAGCGAATTAGAGCGATATATTTGTCAACGATGCCGTCCCCGAAACCTGTCAGAGCCAGCAGCGCGCGCAGTAGCAGTGTTTCAGGAGTAGGCAGTGGTAGCAGCGGTAGGTACGAGTTCATGTCGCTGACACGGACGCCTCCACTTTCTCCTTCCCCTGCTTCGCACCTTCTACAAAGGCAGGGCTCGGACCCTACAACAGCGCGGCTCCGTGCCTCCGAGAGCCCGAACCGACGGCGCAGGGGCTCCGCTTCCTCTAACGCCTCCACGTCATCGACCGGCGGCGGGCAACAGTTACCGGAAGAGGACTGCATGCACCTCAACCCCTCCATCATCAGCGTGGCGCTCAGCTCTCTGCTCGCCGTGGACCTGTGGCTGTCCAAGCGGCTCGGTGTGTGCGCGTGTGAGGAGGCGTCATGGGGCAGCGCGCGCCCCCTCATGAAGCTGGTGGAGATTTCCGGTCACGGTATACCGTGGCTCATCGGCGCCGCGTACTGCATGTACAAAAGCGACAGCGCCGCGGGGCAGGAGGTCATGCTGAACCTGCTCATGGGTGAGTAATGTAACCTGACTTCTTCCCATCAGAAACCTGAGGAAACATGAGAGGTTCCACTGTCCCAGACACTCAAATGCTATTTTATAACGCAGTTACTTTCACCACCATATAACAGTCCAAAGGTTTGAAAGGTGAACAGCTCAGATTTCTAGATGTATTCCCACTTTGCTCTTATTATGTGCTCCACACTGCTGGGAAGTCTTTCCACTAGATGTGGGAGTGTGTCTGTGAGGATTAGTGATCATTCAGCTACAAGAGCATTAGTGAGATCAGACACTGATGTTGTAAGAGTGAGGAGGTCTGGGGTTCAGTCTGTGTTCCTGCTCATCCCAAAGGTGTTCAGTGGGGTTGAGTCAAAATCAGGGCTCAGTGCAGGACACTCCAGTTCTTCCACTTACATCACATTAACACACCAAGCTTGCTTTGTGCATCATCTTGCTGGAACAGGTTTGAGCCTCATGTGCTTCAGACTTCAACAGTTTGGGGAAGATCCACATATGGGTGTGATGGTCAGATGTACACAAACCTTTGGCCATATAGTGTAAGCTTAGTGCATCAATGAAAAATGCAACAAAAAATATATATTCTGATATGTTTGTTATCGCATAATTTTGGATGTGTTGCATCAACATTCGTTCCCTGTCCAGTCAGTCATGTCCAATCTCATCCGCAAAGGGTCTGTGTGGATGCAGGTTTTCATTGCAACCAAGCAGAAGCCACACCAGAGTCTACTGAAAACAAACAGGATCACCTGATTAAACAGCTGGAATCAGGTGTAGCTCCTGCTTGATTGGAATGAAAACCTGCACCCAGACCGGCTCTTTGAGGATAAGATTGGACATGGCTGAACTAGATCAGGGGTGTCCAATCTTATCCGCAAAGGCCGGTGTGGGTGCAGGTTTTCATTGCAACCAAGCAGAAGCCACACCTGAGTCCACTGAAAGCCAAGATCTACTGATTAGCCAGTTGGAAGGTGTAGCTTCTGCTTGGTTGGAATGAAAGCCTGCACCCACACTGGCCCTTTCTGGATAAGATTGGACACCCCTGAACTAGATGACTAGACTTTATCAAAAACTAGCTCTTATAGTCACAAACATTTCTCAGTTCATCTATACCTATTTTAATAGAATTTGAATTGGTTCAAAACCTTTTCACTGACCGTATATACAGGTGGGTGACATGCTAAAGGAAAACAACAACAATTTCCAACCTCTCTACATCCCTCAAACTTAACCAGGCTGTTTTTATTACAGTGTCTGCAATATGTAATGGACCTCATTTCTGATTCTCACAAGTGAGTGCTGCATCACTCCCGGGACTCCTACCTGTAGAACTGCATTAGCAAACATAGTTATGTAGCTAGCTATGATAAATAACTGTTAAACTAATATTGATGGACAACTATGGGTAATAAGTAATCACTTTGAAATGAGTCAATTAAAAGATTTTATTTAATTTTACTCTATGGCAAAAAGCTCTGAAACTAAAAGTGAATTTTACCACTTGAATTTCTTGCATAGTTCTAAGCCATTTATACACGAGTTTGATTATATGTTTTTATACTTGTTGATGCTGCTACTGGTGTTGAAATGAGTAACCTTCTTGGTATAAATCAATCATAGACACTTAGCAGGACATGCAGTCTCGAAAATATTTTTAAATTTAGGCTGAAATATTCTGGGAAGTCAGAAAAAAATAAACATCAGACACTCCTTTGGAATATTTGGTTTATTTTGGGAGATTATGTAAAGAAGACTGTTTTAAATGCTGAAGGCCAGGAATGTTCAACTGCTTGCTGTGATTTTTAACTCCATTATCTCAGACTAAATGGGTGTGGCTATCATGCTGTAAATGAAATGGGTGGGGCTAAGCTGCTGTAAATGAAATGGGTGGGGCTGAACTGCTGTATATGAAATAGGCAGGGCTAAACTGCTGTAAATTAAATGGGGGTGGCTATCCTGCTGTAAATGAAATGGGTGGGGCTAAACTGCTGTAAATGAAATGGGCAGGGCTACACTGCTGTAAATGAAATGGGCAGGGCTAAACTGCTATAAATGAAATGAGTGGGGCTAAACTGCTGTAAATGAAATGGGTGGAGCTAAACTGCTGTAAATGAAATGGGTGGGGCTAAGCTGCTGTAAATAAAATGAGCGGGGCTAAACTGCTATAAATTAAATGGGTGGGGTTAACTGCTTGTAATCAACGTGGGCAGGGCTATCCTGCTGCAAAGAAATGGGCGGGGCTAACCTGGGGTAAAATGAATGGGCAAGGTGAACTCACATTTCTAGGACATACAGGATCTTGCAAGGCAATATTAGAAGGTAGTAAACAGGTGAGGGAATGTAGAAAATGAGGTTATAAGTTAACATGAATAGGAGAAAAGTAAAGGAGAGAAGAAGAACAGTGAGTGATTGAGCGTCAGTACAGTTGTCTCTGCTTTTGCTTGTCTCTTCTTGCTTGTCTCTTTCTCATGGAGGGCTGAGAGGATTAAATCAATATAAAGAATCACTCCCAGAGTGGTGAAAGTTGTCTTCTGCTCTGCTTATGTGATTAAAATACTAGGCATATAGCCAGGAACAGCATACCGCAGAGCCCAGTATGTGTAGGGGTTAAATTGTATAATTCCCCACAGCAAGTCTCTGTGTGCTGGAAAAACCCACGTTAGTATATTTTTAGCAAGTTTGTCTCTGAAATCTAGCTGTTTCTCAGACTGCACCATCTGGTTGCTAAAACACCTGTGTTGCTTTGCTTTACTAAAAGAGTCCTAACAAAATTAAATCAGTGAGATTCATTTTAAAATCTTTGCTGTATTTGTTATCTGTGATTTCTGATAAAACTAGACTGGGTCATGAATTTAACTGTGTTTACATCTGATGCTAAAGGAATAGCAGTTGGTGTTGTGTTCGTATGTTGGTGTACTGACACTCTGTCTCTCTTTCTTTCAGCTTTGGTGTTGGACCTGGTGCTAGTAGCCATAGTTAAAGCGGTGGTGCGTCGCCGACGTCCTGCTCATAACCGAATGGACATGTTTGCCACATTCTCTGTGGACAGATACTCCTTCCCATCAGGCCATGCCACTCGGGCTGCTATGTGTGCCCGTTTCCTGCTGGCTCACCTGGTTCTCGCTGCTCCACTACGCGTGCTCGTCATGCTCTGGGCAGTTTTTGTTGGTCTCTCCCGGGTCCTTCTTGGGCGTCACAACGTCACAGATGTGGCCTTCGGTTTCTTCATGGGCTACTGCCAGTACAACCTGGTGGAGGCGCTGTGGTTGTCACCAGCGACACTGCAAAGCATGATGGGTCAGCTGGAGTGAAGCGAAAAGCAAGCAGTAGAGACACTGAGATCGAACACTGAAAAAAGATTCCATACAACTGACTTGAACTGTTGGCACTGTGATAGTAATAATTCCATATCATCACTAATATTTTGTGTGTGTGTATTGATCACAGTTTTGAACCGTGTATGTCTACTAAATATTTGGAAGCTAAATTTAAGGTGTATCCACTCTTCTACAGATATGGGTTTAAGAGGTGTGTCCTGGGTCAATGTGATTGTATAAGTCCCGGGGAAAAATTGGCTTATGTTGAGAAAGGACGACCTCTGACCTCTCCAGCCCAATGCTGCTCTGCCACTGTGTAATTACTGTATTCTACAATCACTTTCATAATCACAAATGACTTTAAGTCTTCTCAAAAGCAATCTTCAGTGTATCATAAGTAACTTAGTAGTACCTGGAAATCACAAAATTTTCCGATGTATTTCCAATGTTTCTGTGTGAATGGGTAATATGAGATTATGCTCATACTAATCAATAAGGTGTAATCAGCTTATATTTTCAATACTCTGAGTGGCTGCCACTCGCTAGAAGGTGAAAGAAGTATGCGTCCCATGTATGAAGAATGTGTAAAAATAAGGTCCATCAGTGGGATCAGATTAGAAACTAGAGTGAAAAAAAATCCAATTCCGTTTTCGTGTACTCTTCTAAATCTATGCATCTCTAATAAGCATGTGGATTATGGTGAACCTCACTTATATTGTCATAATGCAGACATTGTTTATGTGTTTACTTTTATTTATTTATTTTTGTCACTTTAACGAAGGATTTTGGTTAATGCAGAGAGTTAATCTTCTTTAATCACATGATGTCATTTTAGACCACTGATGACTTCTGAAGCAGGCTGTTTTATTTAATTGACATCATTTTTGTTCTTTTATAGAAACTGATGTGTTTTTTTTTTTTTTGCTGATGTCTGATGCCTTTAGTATACTGTACTGTTTCTTTATATTGGAATTATATTCACTGCCTACTTTATTAGGAATGCCTGTACACCCCACATCCATATTCATGCAATTGTCCAGTAAGACTCCATACCTTCTGTAGCTACAGGCCCAAAATTTAACCCTGTGAGTGGCAACTTGTTAATGACAGAGATAAGTGGAGAATTATTAGACTGGTTTAAGCTGACAGGAAGGCTACGCCAACTCAAATAACCATGCTTTAAGAATCGTGGGGCGCAGAAAGGCATCTCAGAACACACATGTCGAACTTTGAGAAGCTATAGCAGCATCCTATTCTTGTCTGACAAGAGTGCATCCTGATGTAGTCCTCTGCTGAGGCTGCAGAGGACAAAGGCTTATTGAAACTGGACAGATGAAGATTGAAAAAAGGCCAGTTTCAGTGAGATTGTCCCCAATGTAGCCTCACAGTCCTGTTCCTGTGATGAGTTGTGCTTTTCTGCTCACCACGTTTGCACAGAGTGAGTCACTGTGATCACATTTCTCCCATTCCGAAGCTTGTGTATCTGTATAAGTTTATAGATTGCACTGCAGCCAAATGTTTTATTGGATAATTGCATGAATAAGGAATGGTTACATTCAGTGTTTTCATGTTACAATAACATTGAAGTGTCCTTCACTAACACTGGCAGTTTAAGCATTTAATAACTGGGCTGATGATAAACAGAAATGTACACAAAACAGGGTTTTTATTTAAAACCTCCTTGGGCAGTTTGGTTAAAGGTTTTATTGGTTAAAGGATTTTCATAAAGCCAACAAAGTAGTCTGTTTTAAGCAGGTGCTTTATGTGTTGTAGTTATGCATGTTGTACGCTTCAGACACTTTCCTCCACACCTTCTGCTACAGCAGTGATTTAAATGAGGAGTTCATTACAGCACCATGAACATAGAAGATGTATTTCCTTATAAAGGAACAATATAACCAGATTTGTGACTCTCAGTCACTTATCATCTTGTATTATTAGTCTCTTTTCCCTCTGTTTTTGTGCTTTGTTTGTGCTTTTCAGTTTACCTGCTGATGTAACTCATAAGATGCTGGAGTTAACTGATTTACAGATGCACTCTCAATATATTCCTGATGTGAGAAACCTCTGTAGCTCAACACTGACGAGTATATTATTCTAACTAGTTTACCTTACGAGAGGTAATGCATTGCTTACTGTGATGTTGCATGCCAAAAGAACTGGGGGGAAGCCAGTTTTGTTACTGTTTGTGTGGTGCTTTTGACTGTTGTAACTTTTTTTTGGCAATAACAGCTGTTGTTTTCTTCACTCTGTGTATCTTCGGGTCTGCGGCCTTCGAGAAAGCGGAACACAGGCTCACCAAAGGCACTTTGTCATGTATGAACCGCAATAATTTTTTTTCCAAGTTGGGTTTGTTTACCAGGGACCATCTTTCAGGAGTGCAAGGCTGGGTGCTGAAGGTTCATGGCCTGTATTCACATGTATCTGGTTCACGCTGGTTCCATTTCTGTAGCCGTGACCAGTTCAGTCTGTGATCTCAGGTCTGTCTTCCAGTCCTGCGATGTTTCATGGTATGCCTTCATCTCCGGTGACTTCACCAGCTATTCACAAAAATGATATGAATTATAAATATCTACTCATATGCACTGTTGATGGGTGTATAACGTAAAAAATCTTTTGTCGGTGTCAGAAAAAATATGCAGCAAAAAAAAAAAATGTAAAAGTGATATCGATGTGTTGGTTATACATGTGAAATGATACTGTGTATTTTCTAAAAATAAATACAGAAATTACTGCAGTTAATATTAGTGTCTTTGTATAGGAGAGTATGTCTTGTAGAAATGCACTAAACGTAAGAGCTAAGAGCTTTAGGTCAGTGTTTTTGCATTACAGTATCTCAAACCCTGTGTGTATTGTAATGGCATTAGACATTATAAAACAAATCTATTTTGCACGTTAATATGGCTGAGTAAAGGTTAGATGGGATAAACAATTGCGCATGTGTATTTGTTTTTCAAACTTAACTTTTATTTTGAAAACTCATGGCATTTCTAGTTACATTTTTCTACTGATGCTACAAACTGATAAAATACAGGCAGTGTGTTTATGCAGCTTGGAGGTGAGCAGTTTATCAGTTACTGTCCCATTTTACATGAAAACGAAGAAATACTAGGTGGAAACCTTTCTATAATTTACAAGGTTATAGTTTTATCTTATTTGCTAAAAGAAAATTACAAAAAAGAAAAATACAATTCTGATCAGCCAGGCAGTCTCTCTCTCTCTCTCTCTCTCTCCCTCTCCCTGGCTGTCTCTCTCTGTCTCTCTCTCTCTCTCTCTCCCTGGCTGTCTCTCTCTCTCTCTCTGTCTCTCTCTCTCTCTCTCCCTGGCTGTCTCTTTCTGTCTCTCTCTCTCTCTCTCTCTCTCCCTGGCTGTCTCTCTGTCTCTCTCTCTCTCTCTCTCTCTCCCTCTCCCTGGCTGTCTCTTTCTGTCTCTCTCTCTCTCTCTCTCTCCCTCTCCCTGGCTGTCTCTCTCTGTCTCTCTCTCTCTCTCTCCCTGGCTGTCTCTCTCTCTCTCTCTGTCTCTCTCTCTCTCTCTCTCTCTCCCTGGCTGTCTCTTTCTGTCTCTCTCTCTCCCTGGCTGTCTCTCTCTGTCTCTCTCTCTCTCTCTCTCTCCCTGGCTGTCTCTTTCTGTCTCTCTCTCTCTCTCTCTCTCTCTCTCTCTCTCTCTCTCTCTCTCCCTCTCCCTGGCTGTCTCTCTCTGTCTCTCTCTCCCTCTCTCTCTCTCCCTGGCTGTCTCTCTCTCTCTCTCTCTCTCTCTCTCTCTCTCTCTCTCTCTCTCTCTCTCCCTGGCTGTCTCTTTCTGTCTCTCTCTCTCTCTCTCTCCCTGGCTGTCTCTTTCTGTCTCTCTCTCTCTCTCTCCCTGGCTGTCTCTCTGCCTGTCTCTCTCTCCTCTAATCAATCGCGAATTGAGAGCAAAGTTCCCGCGGTTGCTTTGGGCAAAAGTTTCTTACATGGACTTTATGTAACTTGGACACAACACAACACGCAAGAGTTATCAGCTAAAAGGTAAGGGATGTCACTTCATTTACAGTTTTTTTTTAAACCTTTCCCCGAATGTTTACTTTAATGTAAACATGTTGTGTTTACATGTGAGGGTGTGTTATAAACTGGTTTAATGACATCAGACCTCGAGCTTACATTATTTATGTGCCAAGTGCTTAAATGCTGACTTGTTTTTTTTCCTCCCAAAACTTTTTTAGTCGTGTGTATGCAATGGCAAAACTGTTCGGTCTTTTCGGGAGATGTGTGCTGGTATACAGAGTTTTGATCCGATTCCGTTTCCGTGTTTTTTTCCCCCATTGGTATGAAACTTGGCCAGCGTTCTCGTTTCTCAGTTATAATTCCGTGCTAATATTTATAATAAAATATAAAACCTACTCTTGGAAACTAGTCCTAGGATTATTGTCCAGTGTTCACGATAAAAAGAGATGTTAACCGACTCAGAAAAGTCCATACTAGTCAGAAAGATGTTGAGATTTTTGAACAATATAGTCGTCGCCTGCCAATCAACTCTAATGGGGGCGGAGTCTAGTTCTTGCAAACAGCGGATTTGTAACAGGTGTGTGTGTGTGTGTGTGAGAATAAATGAAACTTGAAAGGCATCTCTATCACCTACTCCTGATAAGGCCAGCGAGTTTTGGGCGTGGTCATCAATAGGGGCGGGGCTAACGAGTGGTTCTTGTGGAACGTGGGTCTGATTGAGCTGAAAGGTTGTATTCTGCACATTTTTTAATCCTAGTTGATAGGTGTATTGTTAATGTTGAACTGTGTAACAAAAAATAAAACATGCCTGTTGTCTGCCAATTAGGTTTCTGCAGGCATTTGATTTAAAAGTGGGTATTGGGTTTAAAAATGAGCAGCGGGTTGGTAATGACTGCTGCATTATCGCTCAGATTTGTTGTAATTTCAATAATATGCAAACTGATATGGATAAGTTCATATGCATGTTTCTCATATACCATATGTCTGATTGAGCTGAAACACTCTGACAAACATGGTAGGAACCACCTGCAATACCACAGGCACCACCTGGTAATGACCTATTAACTCCTTAGTCTCATCACTGTATTTATATCATTTATTTGTTAATTATGCATTAATTATGCTCACACCATCCCATAATATTTTAATAATATTCTAATTGTTTATAACTGAATTAAGTCAAAGGGTCTTTCTGTGTGGAGTTTGCATGTTCTCCCCTTGCCTGCGTGGGTTTACTCCAGGTACTCCGGTTTCCTCCCACAGTCCAAAAACATGTACATTAGGTTGATGGGTAATTCTAAATTGCCCATAGGAGTAAGTGTGAGTGTGTCTGGGGGACTTGCGACCTGTCCAGGGTGTACCCCTGCCTTTTGCTCAATGTGCGCTGGGATAGGCTCCAGCAGACCCCCGTGACCCTAATTAGGAATAAAGCGGGTATAGAAAATGGATGGATGGATGTATTAAGTCAGGTCAAAATTTATTTATAGAGCACATTTGTACAAAAGAAGTTTATCTAAAGTGCTTTATAATAAGATATATAGTGTACACTGCTTAACATAAGAGTTTAGAAATGTTAAACAGATGCACATAAAGATAAAAGTTCTATCAAAACACCTTCCTGCTGACTGTGCAGTTCCTTTACCCCCTCCTGACACTCAGCTTCAGTCCTATATCCTCTGAGCTATGTCCAGTGCTGGACCTGGAAGATTGGCCATTTGCTTGCTTCTGTGGGAATGAATCTTTGTGTTATCTACAAACTTAGTGTAGGAATATGCACATAATAATGTCATGCCTGCTTCCAGTATGTATGTAACAAATCAGTTAATCAGTGTGTATAAATGATATTCCTGATTTTTAGGACCACACTATGGCTCGGCTTGTTGCTGTGATTGGAGGAGGAACCTCTGGCTTGACCTGCATAAAGTGCTGTTTGGATGAAGGTCTGGAGCCAGTGTGCTATGAGAGCAGTGATGACATTGGAGGACTTTGGAGGTTTAAGGTGGGAAATTAGATTTTTGTTTGTTTTTTTTGCAATGGATTAACATTAGACTGATTGATAGGACTAACCGAAAAAAATATAGATCACATCAAGCAAAAAAAAGTCAGAAACAACAGAGGCAATGAGGCAATAGATTTATGATTAGGTTTTATTAATACCTCACAGTAAAGGCAATTGCTGAAATAATAGGACCACTTGAGTAAATAGGTATGTATGGCACTCAAGCATGAACACATTACACAATGTCTTCCCAGAATTATCAAGACTTGAGGCGTTTTTTTCAGAAAATAAATAAATAAATGTCCCAGGAAGAGAGTAAGACCATAAACATGGGAATAAAAAAGTCAAGAGCAAAGCTAGGTTTTGGAATAAAGGACATAAACCCACCATAACATTAAACTTTTATCGTGTTCCCATATTGCAGTGGTTAGTACCTACCAAAAATGGTCCAAAGATGGACAACCAATTACAGGGTCATGGGTGCACATAGGGAGTGAAGGCTAGCCAATCAGGTCTGATCCCACCAGATTGAAACAACAAGTCAGGCCACTGACAGAGTCAGGTCCTAGGACAGACACTGGAATAGGCAAAGTCAAAGTCAAAGAAGCTTTATTGTCACTTCAACCATATATAGCAGATGCAGTACACAGTGAAGTGAAACAACGTTCCTCCTAGACCAGAGGTGCTACACATAACAGACAAAGTACAGTGACGCAGACAAACATAGAGCTAAACATAGAGATAAAAAATTAAACTATAATTTAAAAATTAAAATTAAACTAAAAAATTAAACTATACTTAAGGTGCAGTCTTTAAGAACTAGACATACAACAGAAGTGCACAGGAAGACAAGACAAGACAAGACCGTGCAGACAAACAACATATAGGCCGACTTTGTGCAATGAACAAGACAATGTGCAAAGAACAGTGTATACAGTGATTGCAGATATTAAAGTGACACATGTAAACAGGATTAATATAAATATATATAAATGTAAAGTGACATGTACGTGCAAACAGGACAATTTAGTGTGTGTGTGTGTCTGACTATGTCCAGCACAGTACAGTTCTTTTTTCGTGCGTGTGTTGTGTGTGTGTGTGTCCGTGTCCAGCACAGTTCAGTTCAGAAACTGGAACTAGATCACACTAGATAATAAATAAGTTTTTTAAAAAAAACAATAAGTTACTACTGTCTGCAAACAGAACTGAGCCAGAGGCTCATGGTATAATTATATGGTGCCCTGCAATGGTCTGAAATCCCATTCTGGGTGTATTACAGCCTGTAAGATTCTGCCCTGATCACATGAAAGTGGTGAATAAATAATTTTATATGTCACATGTAATCTATAATTCATTAAAACATCCCCAAAAACTCACATGTGGAAAAATAACATGGTCAATATGACAATAAGACATATTTAAAGATAGTGGTTAGGATACATAGTTGCATATTGAACTCTTATGTAACATATTAGTGTATTATATTTTTGTTTTTATATTTGTTTTTTTATATTTAGTTTAAATAGCAGTTTTATATTTGTATACATTATTATATTACTATTTTTATTATTATTTTTATTTTATTTTTCATTATTTATAATATTTACTGCTATATTGATACTACATATTATATATACATATATATATATATATATATATATATATATATATATATATATATATATATATATACACATACATAGACATATATTTGCATATGCATATCTGACACTTGACTTTCAAGTTATTTTTGTTTGCGATTTCTACCATTTAATTTTCCCTACTTTTCCCTATATATTCTTAACTATATCCCCTATTTTTCATGTCCACACTTGTTATATGATCTACATTTTCATGTTATATAGTATTTTGTTTGGTAACAGGGACTGGAGCTTCAGAGTGCTTTCCCTGTCAGGCTCAGCACATGGGACAGCACATATAGGCGGCTAGTTCAAAGGCAGGAAGAACTACTTCACTACAGTCAGCACAGCAGAAAACAAATCCACATAGACGGTATGCTGACACAGCAGAAACTGTAGCCAGATGGCGTCAGGAAACACCAAAATCAATGTAGAGAACTGAAAATCCAACAAAAAAGTTGAATGGAAAAGAAAGAATGGCCTTGTGGGGTCCCATAGAGTAGGAGGACTGACAGGACTTAAGTCTAAATCGGGAAAGCAGGCTTTCTATCAAATCTTCTCTAGCTAGTGGGCCAAACCTGGTACAAAAACCCTGCCTTTGACAATGTTGCCAATCCCCAAAAGATATTTTGCGACAACAGACTACACCCTCAAGTAGATGACACAAAGAGTGATTGTATAAATATAACAAGAGTTCTGCTTTTTGCTAAACAACCATTAGAACTTGTATGTGGGAGGGCATGGTTGGTAGGTTGGTAGGTTTAGAAACTCCATCACTATCAAATAAAGATGGGATTTTATAAAAAAAAAACATATAACTACACAGCAAAATCCACCCGCAGTGTTGAATGAACATCCAGAGTGCTGAATTAGGGCTCTTTAGTGTTTTTCTATGTCCAGTTTGAAGAAAAATAAACGTCCAATGCTTAATTCTCCCAAATGCTTATTCATTTCACTCAGTGTGTGAAAATGCACACACATGAAATGTAGTTTTGATAAAAGTATATACAATGGCATAATAATTAGTCACGTAGCCTTTGGTAAGCGTATTAACCATTTGTAATATATAAACATGTATACAGTATGCAATATTGAAATCTAGTTTTATTAGTAGAAACCAGCTGTTTATTAGTAAACATGCTTCTGTTGTGGTACTAGCTTTCTTTCTCTTTAAATATTTTTGGTTTAAGTGGAACTACATTATTTAGAGTAAATCAGAAGGTTGACTCAGAACATCACCTGATCAAGTAGAATGGGGTCAGATGGTGATCCTGTCACAGTTGTTGACTCTATGAAATTATTAATATACCTCAAATACCTTACCCTTATATGGGGTTTATGGTCTGAAAGCAAACAAGGAGTTGGGACCTGCTTGCTAAGGTTTGGCGTCAGCATTGACCTTGGTACAGGCATGGGAGACTGCGACATCTGCCTTGACAGGGAGCTTGGCTTAGTTTAGCACCAGAGGCCACCTCATCAGCCTATGGTGTGAGCTCGGCACTGCAGAAGGCTGCCCTGTCTGCTTTGTTGTGGAATGGGTTCTTGGAGCTGTGGGCTTGACACCACCTCATCAGCCTCTGCAAAGTGCTCTGTACTAAAGGCCACCCTGTTGGCCTCACCATGGAACAGGGCTTGGGGCTCTGCACTCAAGGCCTCCATGTCAGCTTCTGGAGAAAGGACAGTGCTTGGTCTCCACAGGGATGGACAGCATGAACCCCAGCTAGTGTTTTTCCTTGGGCGTGGGGTCTACTATGCTCTAGAAATAGAACTGGGCCTGGAGTATGAACACATTGAGCATGTCCTCATTGCTCCAGGAGTCAGGCGTTCAGCGTGGTACTCTCACCTGCCTGCTGCATTCATGTTTAGGTGAAGTATTTTTTCAGATGATCACAGGGACAGAAGTAGGCAAAGAACATAAATATAGGAGAGCCCTTTTGGATGAGACAAATCCAGAAGGGCACAGGCAAAGACAGGTAAGAGTCAGCCTACTGTATGCTGAATAAAGGAATACAGGCCAAAATGTCAAACACTGGAATATTTCTCACAGGCTTGCTAACCAAAGGACAATGGTTCAATGCAGACTGGTTCATGGATCATACACTGTGCAACGAGGACAACACACACAATGGTCTACAGCGATTAATACTTTGTCTAAAAAACAACCAGGTTTGAGATTAAATGCACAAAGTCATAAAGAAATTCAGAATATAAATAATAATTAGTGGAATCAACTGAAATATCACCTTTGCTAAGAACTGGTCATAAAAGAAGCTTAAATATCGCCAACCTTTATGTTGTTCATCATGTTGTTCAAGTGGCAGACTTACAGAATCTGTATTAAAATAAGTATTTATTTGTATTTATTGCTACCCATTAGTTCTACATTAGTGTTGCTGTGTTTCTTTGCATTTGCAGGAGACCCCAGAGGCTGAACGCTCCAGCATATACCGGTCACTGGTTGTAAATACCTCAAAAGAGATGATGTGCTTTAGTGATTTCCCCATGCCAGCACACTATCCGAACTACATGCACCACTCCATGATGCTGAAATATTTACGGCTGTATGCCGAGCACTTTGACCTGCTCAAGTACATTCGTTTCCAGGTTATCATTAGTCATTTCTCCATTTCATTTTTTTTATTTTTGATGTTAATACGCATATGCAGAACCTAATGTTTGTATGTTTCAGACAACAGTGCTCAGTGTGAGACAGAGGCATGACTTCTCTGACAAAGGTCAGTGGGAGGTGGTAACTGAGGACACAGGTGGACACAGAGGAACACAAGTGTTTGATGCGGTACTTGTGTGTTCGGGGAGCTTCACACACCCTGTTACACCCCTCTCAGCATTTCCTGGTATAATCATGCTACCACTCTTCATACCTCTAAAGCAGATAGACGTCAAAGGCAGTCTCATTTTGATCCATTTCTTTTTTTCTGCTTTAGGAATAGACACATTTCCTGGGAAGTGTTCTCACAGTTGGGAATATAAGGATCCACATTCATTCCATGGGAAGAAGGTGGTGGTTATTGGCGTTGGTAACTCTGGTGGAGACATTGCTGTAGAGATCAGCAGAGTGGCAGAGAAAGTAAGCATACTCTGATCAACACACACTACTGTAGACTTCTGCTATTCCAGAAATTTGTTAAAACTATTCACAGACAAAATGATTTTGTTTAAATAAAATTTCTATTTGCACAGCTACCCAGAAACCAGCTAGATCTTGGGGTTTCAAGATCTTTTCCTTCATAATATACTATACCCTGCATTAATTCTGTTAATGACTAAAGTTAGGTAATAGCTGATGATTCAAAACATTAAGACACTGGAGTTACACTTAACATCATTTCATAATAGCTGTGTATGGAAAGGCCTGGGATAAATTAAATGGAAAGCAAAAATTTGGGTCTCATAGTCGACCTGTTGGATGTGGGATAAATGGGCATAAATACAATAAATACAAGTTCAAACCATTACGGCCAGACAAATGGGCTGTGGCATCTCTGAAATTGCAAGTGTTTCTGGTCAGCAGTGGTGAGTACCTACTGACAGTGATCCAAGGAGGAACAAACTGGGCCAAGGGAGCCACTGTCAGTTCACAAGGGCAAAAAACACTATCCACTCTGGTCCATACTAACAAAAGCACTGCAGTCTGTTTGTTTTAATGTGTTAGTGTCACATGTGTATGGGGCTGCCAAGCCACAGAGACCAGACAGAGAGCTCATGCTAACCCTAGTTCTCAGTCAAAAGCAGATACAATGCTAGCAATCCTACAAGAGTCAAGGCAATGGAAGGAGCTAAAGAAGTAGGTGCCCTGATCTGAGTCCCATTTTCTTTCACAAAACTTGGACATCCCTATTTACCTGTTCTGATGGGAAACCTGTGTCCAGGCCTTCATGTGGATGTCATGTGGCAGATCAACAGCATGTTCATCTTAATGTTTTGGCTCATCTGTTTACATTCAGAAGTGTGTTAGGGCTTTTCTATATTATATCTACAAATGCAACCATAGTAGATCTAATTGAACATTTTGTTTCCTGTACAGTGAAACCTTGACTTACGAGTGACTCAACTTACGAGTTTTCCGAGATACGAGCCGTCGCTCGGTCGATTTTTTGCTTTAAGACACAAGCTGAGATCTGAGTTACAAGCGAGCGAGCTTACGCCACCCGCCACTTGGTAGCCCAGCGAGCGGTCAGTTCACGTGGTTATCTCTCCAGGTTGTGCGTTGGCACTGTGTAACGACACTTCCTCACTCATTTTCCAAACATTTTGAAAGGGAGGAAGAAACGAACCTCCTTGGACAGGTTTTTATTGAAACGGCTTGCAAGTGAATGCGAGGAAAGTGTGGCGAAAAAGGCAAAAGTCAGTGAAGAAGATGATTAAGTGAAGTGAAAATTTTTTTTTTAAAAAAGTAGCAATTAAGTTTAGCGATAAAGTGTAGCATAGTGTGTAAGTTAAATTTAGCAATTAATTGTAGCATGAAGTGTGTAGCGAGTAAGTTAAGTTAAGCGATAGAGCACGAAATGAAAAACTCTGCCACCCTCCTCCACCAATCTCCTCCCCCTCCGCTTGCATCTTTGTCTGATCTTCAAGGCAAATACACTTAATAAAACCAGTTTATTTCTTTACATTCTCTTTTATTATGTATTATTATTGTTTTATACATTATTTGTTATTTATAAAGTACATTTTTCTTATTTAAAAAACACGTAACAAAAAAATGGTTTTTGGGGGACTGGAATGGATTAATAGCGTTTCAATTCATTTTAATGGAGAAATTTTATTTGATATATGAGCAAATTGAGTTACAAGCTTGGTCACAGAACGAATTAAACTCGTAAGTCAAGGTATTACGGTATATTTTTTCCCCTCAAAGACTTTTCTGAGCATGCGTGAAGGAGCATGGGTTGTGGGCCGTATGTCTGCTGGTGGTCTGCCTTTGGACATGAACATAGTTACACGCCTGAACGCCCTTCTGCTGCAACTGTTTCCTCCTGCTTTGCTCAACTGGGCAGTGGAGAGATCTTACAATCAGAAATATAACCACAGGCTGTACGGACTGCAGCCCAGCTACAGGTACGGTGGAACAAAACAGCACGTCACTACAACTCACACCTAAAAGGACATAGAATGCTTTTCTGAACATCTATATTTGCAGCCAAGTTTTAACAAAGGCTTTAGTCTCAAGGATAAGCACTGCCTCCAAATAAAATACATCAGTATACATTATTAAAGGACTACATCAAAGGAAAAAAAGGCTATTGTAGTTGTCATTTAATGATGCATGATGTTTTCTGCTACGAAGCAGCATTTAGTAACTATTAGCTGTGCTAGCAACTTTGAGCAAATGATTAAGTAAAGCATTTCTTCAGTGGCATCTTGCTCATCTGTTCTCTTGCAGGATACTCAGCCAGCGTCCCGTCATTAATGATGACCTACCAGGACGCATCCTTCAGGGGGCTCTGCAAGTGAAACCAAACGTGCGAGAGTTCAGAGGCTCGACTGTTGTATTTGATAATGAGGCAGTTGAAGAAGGGATAGATGCAGTTGTTTTCTGTACAGGATACAAGGCAAGCTTCCCATTCTTACTCCCCTCACAGAACAGTGACCCTGTGGGGAAAGTGAGCCTCTACAAAAAAGTCTTCCCTCTGTCCCTAGAACGCCCCACACTTGCCTTTATAGGATTAATCAACGCAAAGGGACCTCTAATGCCTGTAATGGAAATGCAGGCACGATGGGCCACTCGAGTCTTTGCAGGTATTACAGAGCAGGAGAAAGTGTAATAAAACACAGCCAAAAAATGCCAATATTCTTAAAAATCAACTTAAATTAATGCAGATGCTATATAAGTCATCTCAGCCTTTAGCATAGTTACCTGTGAATATATTGGCGCAGTAGTCATGTAGCTGCTTCTTACTGTTTGGTAATGTTCCTAGTTACTGTTTGGAAACAAGAACAATGACTTATGGAGGTCACTGGCTAGTAATAGTGCCAAGTTGTTTATCTGTACTTAGCAGATAGACTGATAACTTGAGAGAGAAAATTAATTTATTAATTAATACATTGTTAGTCAGTTATTATTAATATATTTATAATGTTGTGAGCTATGTAAGTGAAGTAGCCTGATCGTGACTCCTGAATGTCTGGAAAAAGAAAAAAGATCTTAAAACATGTTCATTTTTTTCCTGAAGGTTTAAACCAACTTCCTCCTGTATCAGTAATGCAAAAGATCACAGAAAAAGCCTGGAAGGCAAATATGAAAAGGTGAATTCATGTTTTCATCTATATGTAATTTTTATGTAATTTCTGTTTTTAAGATGTTTGTTGTCTAACTATGTCTCATTTGTCATTTTCTTTTTTCTCTGTCTACTTTATAGATATTGTTGTCCACAGAAAGCTACTCTCGAGGTGGACTATATCCCTTACATGGATTCCATCGCACAGGAAATCGGGGTGCGTCCCTACCTCTTGAGGTTGTTCTTGACTGATCCTGGTTTGGGTTTTAGGGTTCTGTTCGGTCCCTGCACACCGTACCAGTTTCGGCTGAGTGGGCCAGGTCGCTGGGATGGGGCTCGTCAGGCCATCCTCACCCAGTGGGAGCGCGTAACCCAGCCATTCAAGACACGCCCCATTCCAGAGGATAAAACTTCTACACTACGTTACTGGCTCGGTCTGGCAGGAGGGGTGATGCTGATTTTTGCTCTCATTGACTTGCAGAAAAGAAATAAACCTTTCTTCTGTTTAGTATGACCTTCATAGCATAGTCTGCTCTAGAGATTTGCATTAATCAGAATCAGAATCATTTTTATTGCCAGGTACTGTAGGATTTACATATACAAGGAATTTGTCTTAGTGTGCTGGTGCATAGTAAATAAATAAGTAATAAAGAAAAATAAATAATTTTACACACAAACTAGAAGCTATAAGGCTATGTTTAAACGTTGAGGTATAGCAACAGTTTAGAAAACAAGAAAAATTAAAATAAGAATAACAACACTAACAATATATTAGTGCAGGATGTGCAAAAAGACCAGTGCAAATGCTACATACCATGAAATTGGGACAATAACTGTAAAATAGTGTAGGATATACAGAGTGAACCAGTGCAAATGTTCACAGTATGAGCTGCAAATGTTCACAGTATTTGTGAACATTTTGTGTTGTATGCGAGTTGTGTGCGTTAACGTAACAACAGAAAAGCGAAGTTGTTTGTTATTGTTCAGAGTGGTGAGTAAGTGACCATGTAGGGCCCTGGATGTTGTTAATGAGGCCAGTAACAGATGGAAAGAAACTGTTTTTGTGGCGTGAAGTTTTAGTCTTCATGGACCGCAGTCTTCTGCCAGATGGGAGTGCCTCAAAAAGATTGTGTCCAGGGTGAGAGGGGTCGGCCACAATCTTAACTGCCCTCTTCAGGGTCCTGGAAGTGTATAGGTCCTGGAGAGGAGGCAGATTGCAGCCAATTACATTCTCAGCAGAGCGAATGACCCTCTGCAGTCTACTTTTGTCCTTAGCAGTGGAAGCAGCATACCAAATGGTGATGGAGGAGGTGAGTGTAGACTCAATAATGCTGGTGTAGAAGTGCACCATCATTGTCCTTGGAAGGTTAAACTTCTTTAACTGTCTCAGGAAGTACATCCGCTGTTGAGATTTTTTAATCAGTGTGTTGATGTGTAACTCCCACTTGAGGTCCTGGGTGATGATGGTTCCCAGGAAGCGGAAGGAGTCAACAGTACTGACTGGTGAGTCACACAGGATGATAGGGGTGAGTGGGGCAGGGTTCTTCCTGAAGTCTACCACCATCTCTACTGTTTTCGCAGCGTTGAGCTTCAGGTTGTTCTGGTTGCACCAGGACACCAGACGGTCAATCTCCCTCCTGTAGGCAGACTCATCCCCTTCAGAGATGAGTCCAATGAGGGTGGTGTCATCTGCAAACTTCGGTAATTTGACGGACTGGTGACTGGAGGTACAATTATTCGTATACAGAGAGAAGAGTAGAGGAGAAAGAACACAGCCTTGGGGGGAGCCAGTACTGATGGTCCAAGATTCAGAGACATATTTTCCTAGTCTCACCTGCCGCCTCCTGTCAGTCAGGAAGTCTGTGATCCATCTGCAGGTGGAGTCAGGAACACTAAGCTGGGAGAATTTGTCCTGAAGCCACACACAAGATCCTAACATAGGTGCCTGGGAAATCCAGATGCTGGAGGATGAAGTGAAGGGCCATGTTAATTGCATCATCAACAGACCTGTTGGCTCTGTAGGCAAACTGCAGGGGGTCTAGTAGTGGGTCTGTGATGGATTTGTGGTGGGTCAGCATGATGCGTTCGAAGGACTTCATGACCACAGATGTCAGGGCAACAGGTCTGTAGTCATTAAGTCCCGTGATCCTGTGTTTTTGGGGACTGGGATGATGATGGAGGTCTTAAAGCAGGCTGGCACATGGCATATCTCCAGCGAGGTGTTAAAGATGTCTGTGAATACTGGAGCTGATCAGCGCAGTGCTTCAAGATAGATGGATGGATAGAATGAGTTCTACTCAGTCATTGTCACTTGATAATGGTAATTCTCCACAAATAAAAATCATGTGAATGATTTAGTAAGATGTAGCAAGACCATTGGTGAACAAGTTTTTTTAGTCTTGCCAAATGTTGAATTGAGGACTGGACTTTGACTGATCATTTTAAAACATCCAAATTGCTGGTTTTAAACCTATTAGCTGTGCTGATATTGGTACATAATCAAAATAAGGCCTGAACAGATAAAATCTGCATAACAACAGATAGACTACAGTAATATTATATGTACAAAATGGTCTACTGTATTAACAGATCTTATATAAAATGACCAGTGAGTGTAGAAACAAGGTAGATGTAGCTACAAAAGTGGCAGGTATTGTTATCAACTACATAACTACAACAAAATAATAACAAAAATTGTGAGCCATATATTTTATTTGAACTGTTTGTTAGTGATTAAAACATATTTTTTAAATATTGTGTTTTTGATGAAAAATGTAGTAAAATGGGAAAATGGTCATCTTACACTTTGGCCTAGTCACTATACAGTACACCAGTGCCCTCTTACACAGAAAGTGCACATTATCACAGCAGATTTATCTTATCAGATTCACGTTATAAAAATCAGACATCTGACAAGCATTGATTCAGAGAAAATCTAGATGAAAGGGTGCTCTGGAGGTATACAAGCAAGAATTACATAAAAGTAAATGAAGAAGAAAGGGATATGAATGCAGTGAGGGCTTGGGTTAAAAAAAAAAGACCATATTAAAATATTAAAGGTAACTGAAAGATCAAGGTATGTTTTGTGATTAAAAACCATGTCTGTATGTGTGTGTGTGTACCTTTGGCCTCAAACCAGCATAAATTCTTCACTTGCACACTTTGTACACTACCAGGACCAGAGTCAGGTGTATGATCAACCAATTATACCAAGCAGATGCTAATGATTATCAGTTTCATATGTAGGTTGAAACACAATCATTAACTGAAACACAAACAGCTGTGTAAGGGCTTAAAACTATTTGAGGCTACTACACATAGCCTCACATACTAGTACTGCTACTAAGGTGAGGTTGTGGAATACAGTCTTGTCACAGGTCATACACAATGGCAAGACTGAGCACAGGAACAAGACACAAGGTAGTTATACTGCATCAGCAAGGTCTCGTCCAGGGCCATGTGTCTCCTTGCTGGTGTTACTTGATCTTACTGCAGTTTTTGACACCATTGACCACACTATACCAATTGATAGACTAGACTTATCCTCTAGTTGGCCAAGGAAACATAATGCAGCAGATGAAAGACACATCATGCTTACTTCTCTTCAACACTGGAAGATGTCCATCAGTGCCATCAGCAAAGAAGTGGTGGAAACCAGTGGGACCCAGGTACACATCTACTGTCCGGAAAAGTCTGGCCAGAAGTGGTCTTCATGGAAGAATTGTGGACAAAAAGCCAGAGCTCCGACATTTAAACAAGGCTACATGACTCAACCGGGGTGCAGAAAAATGGCAGCAGGTGCTCTGGACTGATGAATCAAAGTTTTAAATATGTGGCTTAAGCAGGAGGTTATTTGTCAAAGGGCTGGAGAACGATGGCAACAATGAAGCATACAGGAGGTTCCTTGCAATTTTGTGGCTGCCATCTGGGAGGTGTCTGATTGGCCCCAAAATTTATTCTGCAGCAGGACAACAACCCCACACATACAGCAACTGTCATTAAGAACTATCTTCAAAAGAACAAGGAATTCTGGAAGTGATAGTTTGGCCCCCAAAGTGCCCTGATCACAGAATCATCAAGTCTGTCTGCGATTACATTAAGAGTCTGAAGGATTTGATGCAGACTACATCCACAAAAGATTTGTGGTTAGTTCTCCAAGATGTTTGGAACAACCTACCTACCATGTACAAGTAGAAGAATTGATGCTATTTTGCAGGCAAAGGGTAATCACACCAAATATTGATTTGATTTGGATTTCTCTCATGCTTATTTACTTTCCATTTTGTTAACTAATAAAAATAAACTATTAATACTTCCATTTTTCAAAAGCATTTTTTCAGCATTTTGTTGACACCTAATGAGACAATTGTGGAAGCAGCACAATGCATGGAAGCTTCAATATTTGAATAAATATATAAACCTGCCTTATATTTGAGCATAAACTTAAAAACCTGCATGTGATTGTAGGATTAATTAACTGACTAATTGTAAAGTTTATATGCATGTTCTGAAATGAATAACATAGAAACCTTCTCATCACATTTCTCCATCTCCAGGAGAGTCCAGCATTTATCATTCAGTGATCATCTACCCCTCACAGGAGATAATGTGTTTTTGATTGATTGATGTGTTTTTTGGCATTATTTTCACTGCCCATTAATACACAATAAGTAAGACAAATTAATGGCAGTAGTGGAATGAAAAAAATGTATCCAAAGGTGTAAACAAAGGACCTCCAGTGACAGCAGTCCTGTCACTTGCTGATGAAAGAAATCAGTGGAGAATTGCCAAACAGGTTAAAGCTGGCAAAGAAGGCTGCAGTAACTAAAATAACCCCTCTTTACAGCCATAGTGTGCAGAAAGGCATCTCAGGACATTCATGTCAAAACCTGAGGATCTATAACAGAAGAGTACTACTACTTCGAAAAATGATAAATTTTTCCCTTAGCACTGGCTTTGTGCCTAAATCTTTTTAGTTAGCAGTTAGCAAACCCTTGATTAAAAAACCTAACCTTGCCCCGTCAGCTGTCCAACTATAGGCCAATATAAAACCTGCCCTTTATCTCCAAGATCCTAGAAAAGGTTTAGCACAGCAGTTATGCTTAAACCTACATAGGAATAACATTCATGAAATGTATCAGTCTGTGCATCATAGCACAGAGACAGCACTGTTTAAAGTGGTAAATGACCTGTTACTGGCCTCTGATCAGGGATGTGTCTCCTTGCTAGTGTTACTTGATCTTAGTGCAGTTTTTGACACCATCGACCACACTATACTAACTGATAGACTAGAACATGTTGTCGGTGTTAAAGGAACAGCCCTCTCCTGGCTCAGGTCTTATTTGTCTGATCGTTATCAGTTTGTAGATCTAAATGGTGACTTCTCTATGTATGCCAAGGTTATGTTTGGTGTCCCACAAGGTTCTGTTTTAGGCCCACTGCTTTTCTCCTCATATATGCTACCCTTTCCTCCTGCTTAACTCTGACAGACAGAAGTGCACATACTAGGACAGCAGGCAGCCAGAAGTAATCTTTCTGATTACAGAGTAACTATCTGTTGGATGGTCTTTCTGTTTCATCATGTTGAGCAGTAAAAGAAGTTGGTGTGATTATTGACTCTGGTCTTTCATTTGAAGCTCATGCAGATAATATCACTAGGGTAGCCTTCTTTCATCTCAGAAATATTACTAAGATAAGTAATATTATATCACTAAATGATGTAAAAACAAAAAAAACTTGTTTATGCTTTTTATTGCAAGGCCTTAATGTCTGGATGTTCCAGTAGGAGCATAAACAAACTGAATCTCTGACCAGTTCAATCTCAGGGCTGTCTTCCAGTCCTGTGATGTTTCATGGTTATGCCTTTATCTCTGGTGACTTCACCAACTATTCACAAAAATGATATGAATTATAAATATCTACTCATATGTACTGTTGATGGGTGTATAATGTAAAAACCTTTTGTTTGTGTCCAAAAAATAGGCAACAAAAAAATTGTGAAATTTTTTAACTTATAAAATTGATATGTCAGTGTGGTGACTTTGTATAGGAGAGTATGTCTTGTAGAAATGCACTAAGCTAAAAGTACATTATAATGCCATTATACATTTACAGGTATTAATAATAAATCTTTGTTAATATGGGTGAGTATAGTTTAGATGGGATAAACATTACACATTTATTGCATATTTGCAATTTCTTTTCATTAACTTTTCATTTGATAAGTGACAGCATTTGAGTTACAGTTTTACTACTGATGATACACATTGTACAACCCAGGCAGTGTGTGTATGTAGTCTTGCGGTGAGCAGGTTTTCAGGTACTTGCCATTTTAAGATGAGTATTGTATTGTAGAATAAAAACGAAAAGATACTGTTGTGTAAACCTTGTTTTAATTTACAAGGTTATATTTGTATCTTATTTGCTAAAAAAATCAACAATTCTTATCAGCCAGAGAAGATTACAAGACTTATCAGGTGAAAGGTAAGAAATGTCACTTAATTTATTAGTGTTTTTTAAAACTTTCTGCAAATGTAACTTTAATATGAATATGTTTTGTTTACATGTGATGATGTATTATAAACTTATTTAATGACATACCTCGTGCTGAGTTTTGGGGTCTCGCACTGCTGATTATATTATGTATGTTTCAGCTTGAACAGAAAACAGTTTGCTGTTGAAGTGCATTTTTTTCCATGGGAATAAATGGAAAATATAATTTGCTATTTCGTGCTTATTTATATAATAAAATATAAAACCCTTTTTGGGGAACTAGTCCAAGGATTATTGTCCTATCTTCACGGTAAAGGGTTGTTGAATGACTCGTTGGCTGTTGAATGAAAGGTTTTGTCCTTGCATACTGGTCAGAAACATGTTGAGATTTATGAACAATATGGTCGTCACCTGCCAATCAACTCTACCTGGTTGTTTAACAAAAAAAACAAAAACATGCCAGTCGTCTGCCAAATAGATTTTATCAGGCATTTGATGGGTTTAGAAATGAGCAATCATGAAAACTTGAAGGGTTGGTTCCTTCAGTGACCCAGAAAAGGCTTAGAAAGACTTAAGACTTAAAAGACTTTAAATTATCTATCTGCATTAGATTTTGTAATTTGAATAATATGCAAACTGATATGGATAAGTTTAAATGCTCTGATAGCCTCTTAAAGCATGGTAGGAACCACCTGCAATACCACAGGCACCACCTGGTAATGACTTATTAAATCCTTAGTCTCATCAATATATTTACATTTATGTGTTAATTTTGTATTTTATGCACTAGGGATTACGAGACCTAGACTTGTCAAGACTTGGCAGGCACACAAAGTAACATCTCACCCATGACATTTTAACAATATTCTAATTGTTAAGAATTGTATTAAGTCAGATCAAAATGTATTTATAGAGCACATTTAACACAAAAGATCTAAAGTGTTTTATAAGATATATAGTGTACTCTTTAACATAAGAGTTTAGAACAGATAATGTTAAACAGATGCACATAAAGATAAAAGTTCTATCAAAACACCTTCTATTTGCACTACCTCAACCGCTGCTGTGTATTTTTGCACAATATTTTTGCACAATACTTTTTTTTATTTTTTACATCATTTCACTTTATCTATTTTATTTCACTTACATTCCAGTACACGTTCTTTTATTTCTTTTCTGCGCTAAGTGTCCTGTGTTCTTTTGTGTTGTCTTTATTGTATTTATTGTCTTTTTGCACTGTCTTGTCTATGCTCTGTTTGCACCTAGCTGCACACTGTGTACTTTACGTGGCTAAGACAAACTTCTGTCCTAGCTCTGTGGTGTTGTTTGTTGTTTTGTGTTGAACTTCTTGTTGTATGTTTATGTAGCACCAGGTCCTGGAGAAACGTTGTTTCATTTCACTACGCATCAGCTATATGTGGTTGAAATGACAATAAAAGCTTCTTGAATCTTGAATCTTGCTGACTGTGTAGTTCCTTTAACCCCTCCTCCCACTCAGATTTGGTCCTATTGTCCTCTGAGCTATGTCCAGTGTTGGACCTAGAAGATTTTGTTGCTTCTATGGGAATGAGTCTTTGTGTAATCTACAAACTCAGTGTTGGAATATGCACACAACAGTGTCCTTCCTGGTTTCAGTATGTATGTAACACAGATCAGTTAATCAATTCTGTGTATAAATGATATTCCTGATTTTCAGATCCACAGTATGGCTCGGCGTGTTGCTGTGATTGGAGGAGGAACCTCTGGATTGACCAGCACAAAGTGCTGTTTGGATGAAGGTCTTGAGCCAGTTTGCTTTGAGAGCAGCGATGACATTGGAGGACTCTGGAGGTTTAAGGTGGGGAATTAGATTTTTTCTTGTTTGTGTTGCACTGGAATAAAGTGGTGAATAAATAATGTTGTGTCATGTGCATTCTGTAATTCATAAAAACATGGAAATATAAGATGGTCAAAATGGCACATTTAAAGAAAGTGGTAATATATCATGTATAGTGCAAGGGCTAGTGCTGTAATAATGATTAATGAACCAGTACTCACAGAAATTTGTAACAACCTGAGGGAGCACATTAAGACCTTGCGAAGAGCTAAATGTCGCCTCAGGGATAGGAAGCAACGAATGAAGGAGCGGACAGATTTCACCAAGAATCCCTTCAAATATCTCTCGAAACCTCTGGGCAATGTAAGAACAGGGCAGCTGAAAGCAACAAAGGAGGAGGTGGAGGAGCACCTTCGTCAGGTCCACAGCGATTTCAGAAGGGAGGACAGTCTGGAGGAGATGGAGCCAACAGATGAAGCCAACAGCCAACACATAAAACCAACAGAACCAGCTATCCCCTTCATAGATAAGTAACCAAATTTATACACAAGGTATATAAATATTATGAAAGGCTAAGGACATTACTATGGAAGCTAGTGAGAGTGGCATGGAAGAAGGACTTCCTCGTTAATAGTTGGCTGGTTGCTGAGGGATATTTTATTCCTAAAGAAGAAAATTCAACAGAGATCAAGCAATTCTGTACCATCTCACTCCTCAATGTCGAAGGCAAGATTTTTCTCAGGATTCTGGCAAATAGGGTGACCTCCTTTATGATGGATAATGGGTACATGGATACGTTCGTCCAAACGGGAGTCCCAGAGGGTAGCAGGCTGTCTTGAGCACACTAGCATAATCAGTAAGATCATCAAAGATGTGAAGAAGGACCTTCTTGGTGACCTGGAATGATGCCCCATAAGTTGGTGGATCTGATATTGAAGACCTACTATGTTCCAGAGCATTTCCAGAAGCTTGTGCAGTGCTACTATGACAGATTCAAAATGCACTTCACCTGTGGAGACTTCACCACTGAATGGCTAGCAGTGGGCATTGTCACTGGTTGCACGATTTCAGTGACATCAGTGCTTGAGGAGTAAATAGCAACAAAGATACACCAGGCCATGATGCTGCGAGACAGCAAGGATGAAAGAGTCCGGTCAGGTTTGATTGTTGAAATTCAGAATATAGCCCTGGAGGTCTGTAAACAATGATTAGTGGAATTAACCGAAATATAATCTATGCTAAGAAGTGGTCATAGTATAAGTTGTGCACTACATCAAGTGGCATAATTACAACCTCTGTAAAAAAAAAAAAAAGTATTCTTTTGTATTTGTATTTTAGAGTTGCTGTTTCTTTGCATTTGCAGGAGACCCCAGAGGCTGAACGCTCCAGCATATACCAGTCACTGGTTGTAAATACCTCAAAAGAGATGATGTGCTTTAGTGATTTCCCCATGCCAGCACACTATCCGAACTACATGCACCACTCCATGATGCTGAAATATTTACGGCTGTATGCAGAGCACTTTGACCTGCTCAAGTACATTCGTTTCCAGGTTATCATTAGTTATTTCTTCATGTTGATTTTTACACTTTTGATATTAACATGCATATGCAGAAGCTAATGTTTGTATGTTTCAGACAACAGTGCTCAGTGTGAGACAGAGGCATGACTTCTCTGACACAGGTCAGTGGGAGGTGGTAACTGAGAACAGAGATGGACACAGAGGAACACAGATGTTTGATGCAGTGCTTGTGTGTTCAGGGAGCTTCACGCACCCTGTTACACCCCTCTCAGCATTTCCTGGTATAATCATGCTACCACTCTTCATACTTAAAAAGCACATAGACATCAAATTCAGTCTCATTTTGATCCTTTTCTATTCTTCTTTATCCTTTCTTTCTGTTTTAGGAATAGACACATTTCCAGGGAAGTGCTTTCACAGCTGGGAATATAAGAATCCACATTTATTCCATAGGAAGAAGGTGGTGGTTATTGGCACTGGTGACTCGAGTGGAGACATTGCTGTGGAGATCAGCAGAGTGGCAGAGAAAGTAAGCACACTCTGATCAACACACACTCCTGTAGATTCCTGCTTTTCCAGAAACTGGTTAAAACTATTCACAGACAAAACAATTTTGTTTGTTGATTAGCCAAAACATTAAGGCACTCAAAGATGAAACAAGATTCATCTGGACATCATGTGGGTGACCAACAGCATGTTTTCTTAATGTCTAATCTGTTTACATTCAGAAGTATGTCAGGGCTTTTCTATATTATACATTTTGTTTCCTGTATATTTTTTACCTCAAAGACTTTTCTGAGCATGCGTGAAGGAACATGGGTTGTGGGCCGTATGTCTACTGGTGGTCTGCCTTTTGACATGAACATGTTTACACGTCTGAACGCCCTTCTGGTGAAAGTGTTTCCTCAAGCTCTGCTCAACTGGGCAGTGGAGAGATCTTACAATCAGAAATATAACCACAGGCTGTATGGACTGCAGCCCAGACACAGGTGCAGTGGAACAAAACTAAATAAAAATTAAGTAAAGCATTCCTTTAATGCCATCTTGCTCATCTATTCTCTTGTAGGATACTCAGCCAACATCTCACCATTAATGATGACCTACCAGGACGCATCCTTCAGGGGGCTCTGCAAGTGAAACCAAACGTGCGAGAGTTCAGAGGCTCGACTGTTATATTTGATAATGAGGCAGTTGAAGAAGGGATAGATGCAGTTGTTTTCTGTACAGGATACAAGGCAAGCTTCCCATTCTTACTCCCCTCACAGAACAGTGACCCTGTGGGGAAAGTGAGCCTCTACAAAAAAGTCTTCCCTCTGTCCCTAGAACGCCCCACACTTGCCTTTATAGGATTAATCTATGCACGAGGACCTATAATGCCCATAATGGAAATGCAGGCACGATGGGCCACTCGAGTCTTTGCAGGTATTACAGAGCAGGAGAAAGTGTAATAAAACACAGCCAAATAATGCCAATATTCTTACAAAATCAACTTAAATTAATGCAGATGCTTTATAAATCATCTCAGCCTTTAGCATAGTTACCTGTGAATATATTGGCGCAGAGGTCATGTAGCTGCTTCTTACTGTTTGGTAATGTTCCTAGTTACTGTTTGGAAACAAGAACAATGACTTATGGAGGTCACTGGCTAGTAATAGTGCCAAGTTGTTTATGAGTACTTAGCAGATAGACTGATAGCTTGAGAGAGAAAATTTATCTATTAATTAATACATTGTTAGTCAGTTATTATTAATATATTTATAATGTGAGCTATGTAAGTGAAGTAGCCTGATTGTGACTCCTGAATGTCTGGAAAAAGAAGAAAGATCTTAAAACATGTTCATTTTTTTCCTCGAGGTTTAAATCAACTTCCTCCTGTATCAGTAATGCAAAAGATCACAGAAAAAGCCTGGAAGGCAAATATGAAAAGGTGAATTTATGTTTTTATGAATTTTTATATAATTTCTTTTTAAGATGTTTGTTGTCTTAACTATGTCTCATTTCTCATTTTCTTTTTTCCCTGCCTCTTAATATTTCACAGATACTCTCATCCACAGAAAGCTGTTCTCGAGGTGGACTATATCCCTTACTTGGATTCCATCGCACAGGAAATCGGGGTGTGTCCCAACCTCTTGTGGTTGTTCTTGACTGATCCTGGTTTGGGTTTTAGGGTTCTGTTTGGTCCCTGCACACCGTACCAGTTTCGGCTGAGAGGGCCGGGTCGCTGGGACGGGGCTCGTCAGGCCATCCTCACTCAGTGGGAGCGCGTAACCCAGCCATTCAAGACACGCCCCATTCCAGAGGACAAAACTTCTACACTACTCTGCTGGCTCGGTCTGGCAGGAGGAGTGATGCTGATTTTTGTTCTTATTGTCTTGCAGAAGAGTCCTTCTTCAGCATATACTTTCTTCAGTATATAGTATGGCCTTCTTAGTAGAATCTGCTCTAGAGATTTGCATTAAATAGAATGAGTTATGCTCTGTAATTGTTACTTGAAAATGGTAATTCTGCACTAATAAAATCATGTGAATGATTTAGTAATCTGTAGCAAGACCATTGGTTAAGAAGTTTTTTAGTTATGCCACATGTTGGATTGAGGACTGGACTGTGACTGATTATTTTAAACCATTAAAATTGCTGGTTTTAAGCCAATTAGCTGTGCTGATATGGGTACATCACCAAAATAAGGCCTGGACTTTTAAAATGTTCCTAACAGATGGGCTACAGTTATATTATACTGTACATATGTACAAAGTGAACTACTGTAACGAATCTAAAATGGGCCTTAGAAACAAGGTGGGTGTAGTTACCAATTAGGTGGTCACTTTATGGCATGTATTGTTACCTGTCAGCAGCATAATTACAATAAAATATCCACTGATTATAAAATGTGAAGCATACATTTTATTTGCACAGTGATTTAAGGACTGTTTTTTTTTTTTAATATTGTGTTTTTGATGAAAAGCTGATAAAATGGTCATCTTACACTTTAGCCTAGTCACTATACAGTACACCAGTGCCCTCTTACACAGTAAGTGCACATTATCACAGCAGACTTATCTTATCAGATACACGTTATAAAAATCAGCCATCTGACAAGCATTGATTCAGAGAAAATCTAGATGAAAGGGCGCTCTGGAGCAAGAATGATGTACAAGCAAGAATGATGTCAAATTAAATGAAGAAGAAAGGAATATGAATTCAGTGAGGGCTTGGGTTAAAAACAGACCATATTAAAAATATTAAAGGTAACTTAAAGAACAAAGGTAACTGAAAGATCAAGGCATGTTTTATAATTAAGAACCATATCTCCTGAGCAGGGTTTGGTTTGTTATACATGCAGTATTTATAGGGACTTCAATAACCTGGACCCCTGTTCAATCCTGATCATGAAATTCTATTGAAATTGATGTTTTTACCTCAAGCGTTTATTTCCGAATATTCACTGCCATGTACAATAAACCTAAATTTCAAAACATATTTTCAGCCTTTTTCTGTTCTTCCAAAGACAAAATGATTGTTTTAAATTCAGTGTCATCAGTTCAGCTGTTAAATTTAAACACTGTGCACATAGACTCAGCATACTCGTACGTAGGATTCCTGTGCAGATTTAATCAACAAGAGACTGGCTGCAGAAAGTAGTTGTGCATACAGTACAGTGTAAATGATTTACACGGTACTGTATATACAATTGTTTAATTTAGATCATTCAAGAGGCAGATGTATTCACTTCACTTAAATCACTTAAATCTAAAACACTGTCTATATGTCACAGGCACGCCGGACTCGACCTCACGCCAGCGCACTCACTCACCCAAATTCCAATTCAGTTCACCTGCACCTCGTTTCGCAATCACCTCCACTCCCCTATTTAAGCTTACCCGTTTCACGCCATCTCTGGCTGGTCTCAAGTAGATGTTGACTTGCTATCCATTTGGCTAAAGTTAGCATTGGCCATAATGCTATTCTTTCTGCACCTCCTTTCCTACTGCCGTCATCTTCCCCCTTTTTTCCCTTCACGCCAGCTCACGCCTCCAGCTCTACTGACCTCCAATCTCAGCATTATCATCTCCTGGTACATCCTTCCTGCTCTGGTGGTTGCAGTGTTCTGAAGCTGAGTATTATCCTCTTTCCTATCTCCACCTGTTCTCGGTCTAGCTCAATAAACATACCCCTCCTAGGGTTTAAACCTCCTTGTGTGTTCCTTTCTGGCATTCTGTGACACTATACAGTTCGCTTTTCTGTAGAGGGAAATACACATCTCTCATAACAATTTCATGTCTGTATGTTAACGGATCAAAAGCAAATGTATTTTGTATGGTTGTATTTGTAGGTTTTGCAGGCATCTTCTATGATCTCTGATCTTTAGTTCTTTCCAAAGATTTTTAGTTGGATGTCAGGTAATTGGCTGGGCCATTCTAGCAGCTTTATTTTCTTTCTCTGAAACCAGTTGGGAGTTTCTTTGGCTGTGTGTATGGGATCATTGTCTTGCTGAAATGTCCTCCCTCATTTCATTTTCATCATCCTGGTAGATGACGACAGCAGATTTTTAGCAAGAATGTCTTGGTACATTTTTCCATTCATTCTTCCTTCAATTATATGGAGTTTGCCAGTACCGTATGCTGAAAAACAGCCCCACAACATAATGATCCCACCTCCAATCTTCACTGTTGGTATGGTGCTTTTGGGGTGATGTGCAGTGCCATTTGTCCTCCAAAAATAGTGTGCACTGTAGCATCCAAAGAGTTCAATTTTGGTCTCATCTGACCAGACTATATTCTTCCAGTATTTCACAGGCTTGTCCAAATGTTTTGCAGCAAACTTTAAATTCCAGGTGTTTCTGAAGCTCACCACAAGTGGTCCTTGGCTCTTGAACAACTCTTCTGGTAATTCTTTTCACTCCTGTCAGAAATCTTGCAAAGAGTACCTGGTCATGGTCGGCTTACTGTGAAATGATGTTCTTTCCAATTCCAGATTATGGCCGCAACAGTGCTCACTGGAACATTCAGAAGTTTTAGAATCCTTCTGTAACCAATGCCATCAGTATGTTTTGCAACAATCAGCTTGTGAAGGTCTTGAGAGAGCTCTTTGCTTTTACCCATCATGAGATGTTTCTTGTGTGACACCTTGGTAATAAGACACCTTTTTATAGGCCATCACTTGGGACTGAACCCAAGTTCCAGTCATGTTCCATTTCGTGAAGATTTCAGACATTCAGTGAGAAGAGGCCAACCATGCAAGTATCCTGAGGCATCAAGCTAAACCAACTTTACAACTTCATGTCAATAGCACCTTTTAGAAATGAAAATATATGTATACATTTATATACATATAAATACATATATGTGGAATCTAAAAAGACAGATAAAAAATGTAGGCATGTAGGACCTGATACCCAGAACACAGATGTGCATAAATTAAGTTAGAATGTAAAATGTAATGTGAAATGACACAGGGGAAAAAGTATTGAACACACAAAGGGAGGAGCAAAAAGGCATGGAAAGCCAAGGTGTGTGTGTGTGTCACACTTTGTACACTTGCAAAAGTCAAGGATTTTGTAGGATCAGTCAGGTGTATGATCAACCAATTATACCAAGTAGGTGCTAATGGTTATCAGTTTCAAATGTAGGTTGAAACACAATCATTAACTGAAACAAAAACAGATGTGTAGGGGCTTAAATCTAGGTGAGGAACAGCCAAACTCTGCTACTAAGGTGAGGTTGTGTTCTGTTTTAGGCCCACTGCTTTTCTCCTTATGTACTGTATGCTACCCCTTGGTGCAATTTTTGGTAAACATTGGTTTAGCTTCCACCATTATCCTGATGACACACAGCTATAGGCCTATCTACATCAGATGAGAGACACCAGCTTAAGGTTGAAGAATGTGTAAAGGACATTAGACAGTGGATGCTTACTAACTTCCTCCTGCTTAACTCTGACAAGACAGAGGTGCTTGTACTAGGACCACATGCAGCCAGAAGTAAACTTTCTGATTACAGAGTAACTCTGGATGGTCTCTCTGTTCCATCTTGTGCAGCAGTAAAAGATCTTGGTGTGATTATTAATTCTGTTCTTTCATTTGAAGCTCATGTAGATAATATCACTAGGGTAGCCTTCTTTCATCTTAGAGATATTGCTAATATTATATCACAACATGTTGCAGAAAAACTAGTTTAACTCTAGATTGGATTATTGCAATGCCTTACTGTCTGGATGTTCCAGTAGGAGCAAAAACAAACTGTAGCTGTGACCAGTTCAGTCTGTGATCTCAGGTCTGTCTTCCAGTCCTGTGATGTTTCATGGTATGCCTTCATCTCAGTTGACTTCACCAGCTATTCACAAAAATGATATGAATTATAAATATCTACTCATATGTAGTGTTGATGGGTGTACAATGTAAAATACTTTTGTTGGTGTCAAAAAAATATGCAGCAAAAAAAAGTGAAACGTGATAGCGTGTTGGTTATACATAAATGTAAATTTATAATTTATATCATAATTTCTAAAATACAGAAATGACTGCAATTAATTTTTGTGCCTTTGTATAGGAGTGTCTTTTTGAAATACAGAAAACATAAGAGCTAATAGCTATACATTATACATGCTATTATTTATTTACAGGGATTAAAAATAAATCATTGTTAATATGGGTGAGGAAAGGTTAGATAGGATAGATTAGGTTTGAGTTACACTTTTACTACTGAAGATACACCTTGTACAACCTAGGCAATATGTGTATGCAGTCTTGAGGTGAGCAGTTTTTCAGGTGCTTGCCCATTTAAGAAGTGCATAGTGTATTGTACAATAAAAAGATACTGATGTGTAAAAATTCAACAGTTCTGATCAACCAGAGAAGATATAAAGATTTATCAGGTAAAAGGTAAGAGATGTCACTTAATTTGTAGTTTTTTAAACCTTTCTACAAAGGTAACTTTATAAACAGGTGTTTACGTGTGATGGTGTTTTATAAACTCATTTAACGACATCATACCTCATGCTGAGTTTGGGGTCTCGCACTGCTGATTAAATTATGTATGTTTCAGCTTGAACAGAAAACAGTTTGCTATTAAAGCACATTAAGTTACATGTTTTATGTGCGAAGTGCTTGAGTGCTAATTTATCTAACTCCAAGTGGTTATTTTCTCCCAGAACTTCTCCACTTTTTAGTCCTGCAGTTTCTGAGAGAGAACTGTAGCAATGCCAAATTGTTCAGTCTTTTCGGGAAAGGTGTGCTTGTATACAGTATTTTGGTCCGATTCCCATTTTTCCATGGGAATGAATGGAAAATACAATGTGCTATTTTGTGCTTATTTCTATCATAAAATATAACACCTTTTTTGTGAGCTAGTCCTAGGATTATTGTCCCATCTTCACGATAGAGTTGTTGAATGACTCGTTGACTGTTAAATAAAAAGTTTTGTCCTTCCATGTTGAGATTTATGAACAGTATGGCCGTCACCTGCCAATCAAACTTAACAACTTAGTCTCATCACTGTATTTATGTAATTTATTTATTAATTATGTATTTTACTAATAATACTATTACTTTACTAATACTATTACTAGATGTAGATGTTTTTAGACTTGGCAGGCACACAAAGTAACATCCCATAACACCCCCTAACATTTTAAAATAGTCTAAGTCAGGTCAAATTTTTTATAGAGTGTATTTAATACAAAAGAGCTAAAGTGTCTTATAATAAGATATATAGTGTACACTGTTTAACTGTTAAACATATGCAATAATGTGCATAAGATGCACATTGAGAGAAAAGTCCTTGCAAAACACCTGTGCAGTTTCTTTACCTCCTCCTGCCACTCAGCTTTGGTCCTGTATCTTCTGAACTATGTCCAGTGTTGGACCGGGAATATTGGCCAGTTGTTTTTCTGTGGGAATGAGTGATTGTGTTATCTGTATGTAACACAGATCAGTTAACTGTGTATAGATGATATTCCTGATTTTCAGATCCACAGTATGGCTCGGCGTGTTGCTGTGATTGGAGGAGGAACCTCTGGATTGACCAGCATAAAGTGCTGTTTGGATGAAGGTCTTGAGCCAGTTTGCTTTGAGAGCAGCGATGACATTGGAGGACTCTGGAGGTTTAAGGTGGGGAATTAGATTTTTTCTTGTTTGTGTTGCACTGGAATAAAGTGGTGAATAAATGTCATGTGCATTCTGTAATTCATAAAAACGTGGAAATATAAGATGGTCAAAATGGCACATTTAAAGAAAGTGGTAATATATCATATATAGTGCAAGGGCTAGTGCTGTAATAATGATTAATGAACCAGTACTCACAGAAATTTGTAACAACCTGAGGGAGCACATTAAGACCTTGCGAAGAGCTAAATGTCGCCTCAGGGATAGGAAGCAACGAATGAAGGAGCGGACAGATTTCACCAAGAATCCCTTCAAATATCTCTCGAAACCTCTGGGCAATGTAAGAACAGGGCAGCTGAAAGCAACAAAGGAGGAGGTGGAGGAGCACCTTCGTCAGGTCCACAGCGATTTCAGAAGGGAGGACAGTCTGGAGGAGATGGAGCCAACAGATGAAGCCAACAGCCAACACATAAAACCAACAGAACCAGCTATCCCCTTCATAGATAAGTAACCAAATTTATACACAAGGTATATAAATATTATGAAAGGCTAAGGACATTACTATGGAAGCTAGTGAGAGTGGCATGGAAGAAGGACTTCCTCGTTAATAGTTGGCTGGTTGCTGAGGGATATTTTATTCCTAAAGAAGAAAATTCAACAGAGATCAAGCAATTCTGTACCATCTCACTCCTCAATGTCGAAGGCAAGATTTTTCTCAGGATTCTGGCAAATGATTGTGATTGGAGGAGGAACCTCTGGATTGACCAGCATAAAGTGCTGTTTAGATGAAGGTCTGGAGCCAGTGTGCTTTGAGAGCAGCGATGATATTGGAGGACTCTGGAGGTTTAAGGTGGGGAATTAGATTTTTTTTCTTGTGTTGCACTGGAATAAAGCGGTGAATAAATTTGTCATGTGCATTCTGTAATTCCTTAAAACATGGAAATATAAGATGGTCAAAATGGCACATTTAAAGAAAGTGGTAATATATCATATAGTGCAAAGGCTAGTGCTGTAGTAATGATTAATGAAGAGCATCTTGTGCAAACCTAGTATATGATCTACATTTTCAAGTTATATAGTATTATCTTTGGTAACAGGGACTGGAGTCCACATAGACTGTTTCCTGACACAGCAGATGCTGTAGCCAGATGGCACCAGAAACTGCCTTAAACACCAAATTTAGGTTTAGGTTTAGGTACATGTGCAAGCTTTTTGTCAGGATACTAGCTTTTTTTCTTAAATTCTTTTTGTTTACATTATTTAGTCTGTAGCCGAACATTGATTTCAAGTATTCAGTCATCTGATCAAGTTCAGTGAGGTCGGACGGTGATCCAATTACAGTAATACCTTGACTTACGAGTTTAATTCGTTCTGTGACCGAGCTCATAACTCAATTTGCTCATATCAAATCAAATTTCTCCATTAAAATGAATTGAAATGCTATTAATCTGTTCCAGCCCCCCAAAAACCACACCAATTTTTTTTGTTGCATGTTTTTTAAATAAGAAAAATGTACTTTATGAATAACAATGTATAACAATAATACATAATAAAAGAGAATGTAAAGAAATAAACTGGTTTTAAGTGTATTTGTTGAAGATCAGACGAAGATGCTAGCGGAGGTGGGAGGAGATTGGTGGAGGAGGGTAGCAGAGTTTTTCATTTCGTGCTCTATCACTTAACTTACTCGCTACACACTTAATACTACAATTAATTGCTAAATTTAACTTACACACTATGCTACACTTTATCGCTACTTTTTTTTTCTTTTTTTTTCACTTCACTTAATCATCTTCACTGACTTTAGCCTTTTTCGCCACACTTTCCTCGCTTTTACTTGCAGGGCATTTCAATAAAAACCTGTCCAGGGAGGTTTTTCTTCCTCCCTTTCAAAATGTTTGGAAAATAAGTGAGGCAAGTGTCGTTACACAGTGCCAACGCACAACCTGGAGAGAGAACCACGTGAACTGACCGCTCGCTTGGCGACCTAGTGGCGGGTGGCGTAAGCTCGCTCGCTCGTGACTCAGATCTCGGCTCGTATCTTAAAGCAAAAAATCGACTGAGCGACAGCTCGTATCTCGGAAAACTTGTAAGTTGAGTCACTCGTAAGTCAAGGTTTCACTGTATAGTTGTTCTAGGAAACTATTGATAAACCGCAAATACATGGCTGCAAAGCAAGCATAGTCTTTGGGGGCCTGCTTTCCAGAGTTGGCCTCAGCGTTGACCTTGCGTGACCTCCAGGGCACTGGAGACTGTGACATCTGCTTTGACAGGGAGCATGGCTTAGTTCAGCACCAGGGGCCAATGAGGTGGCACTAAGAGCTCAGCACTGGAGAAAACCACCCCATCTGCCTTGTTGTGGAAGGGTCTTGGAGCTGTGGGCTGGAGGCCACTTCATTGGCCTCTGTGCAGAGCTCTACACTGGAGGCCAGCTTGTTGGCCTCATTATGGAACAGAGCTTGGCGCTCAGTACCAAAGGCCTCCCTGTCAGCCCCTCTGAGAGGGCAGTGCTGGAGGAGGCTGCCCCGTCATCCTCCTGGCAGAGCTCTGCACTGAAGGCTACCCTGTTGGACTAATCATGGAACAGGGCTTGGAGATTAGCGATGGAGGTCACCCCATAGGCCTCGTCATGGAACAGGCCATGGTGCCCCATCAGCACCAGAATCCACCCTACTGGCCTTCACAGACAACTCAGGAGGGGGGGCTGCTAGTTTGACCTCTGGCTGAGTCAAAGGCCACCATGTTGCATCAGGCTGGACCTTGCTAGTCATATATCAAGCAAACTTCACCTTCAGCAAGAAGGGGCTTCCCATGGCAGCGAGGAGCTCTGCCCATTATACGGCTCATCCCCTTAAGTGGGACAACAGCCCACTTGGAGACTGTTGGGCTTGGGGTCTCCTGTGGTTCTGGAATATAACTGGGCCTGAAGCATGAACCTAAGGAGCAGGTCCTCATCACTCCAGAAGTGAAGCAGGAATTCCTGGAGTCAAGTGTTCAGTGTGTTACTCTGCACTCCAGAGTTATTGTCAGACAATAACAGGGACAGAAGCAGGCAAAAGGGCACAGGCAAAAAAAAAAGGTAAAAGCCTATGGTCCGTACAAGGTGCAGAGTTACGGAGACTAGGCTAGGTCAAAGTCAGGAATACAGGAAAAGGACAAATGCTGGAATATCTCTCACAGGCTTGCTAAACGGATCATATACTATGCAATGAGGACAACACACCACACAAAAGGGTTTAAACATGTACATGAATCAAGAATGAAACTGAAAAAGGGAAGCTTAAGCATGAAACTTCAGGGAAACAGAAAATGACAAGAATGGGGTGGAGATTTGATTTGATGGTTTGTAAGACTAATGATTCTAGAATGCACACACAGTTCTCAGAGGGTCTCACAGATTATCTAAGTGAAAGTCTACAGTAATTAATGCTTTGTCTAAAACACAAGGAGGTTGTAAGGACTCGCCGGATGTGGAAGGATTAGAATCCATATGTGGCAGTTTATTATATCCGGCAGGCAGAAAATCGTAAACACAGTGGAAGGCAAAAAGGGTCAAAACCGGAAAGCAAACACGATAGAGAGAGAACCAGAACAAAGACAAAATCCAAAAACGCTAAACCAGGTAAACAGGCACAGATCATATACAGAAGAACCATGCAGGCAATATAATCAAGACTTGGCCTGAGACACTAGGAAACGATGCTTCGCATTGGACTGACTGAAGCACACTGTGTTAAAAGCTCTAAAACCGGAAACCGCTTGCACACAGTCAATACTCGGGCGAGGGCTCCCTCTGGCGGTTCGGGGCTGTAGGCACCATGACAGAGGTTTGAGATTCTTTGTGACTTTGCCCATTTAATTTCAGAATATAGTCCTGGGGGTCTGTAAATATTGTGATTAGTGGAATTAACTAATATAATCTATGCTAAGAAGTGGTCATACTTTAGAAGTGAAAATATCGGCAGCCTTTATGTTGTACACATCAAGTGGCACACTTATAACCTCTGTAAAAAAAAAAAAAAGTATTCTTTTGTATTTGTATTTTAGAGTTGCTGTGCTTCTTTGCATTTGCAGGAGACCCCAGAGGCTGAACGCTCCAGCATATACCGGTCACTGGTTGTAAATACCTCAAAAGAGATGATGTGCTTTAGTGATTTCCCCATGCCAGCACACTATCCGAACTACATGCACCACTCCATGATGCTGAAATATTTACGGCTGTATGCCGAGCACTTTGACCTGCTCAAGTACATTCGTTTCCAGGTTATCAAGTTATTTCTTCATTTTCTTTTTTATATGTTTGAGGTTAATACGCATATGCAGAACCTAATGTTTGTATGTTTCAGACAACAGTGCTCAGTGTGAGACAGAGGCATGACTTCTCTGACGCAGGTCAGTGGGAGGTGGTAACTGAGAACAGAGATGGACACAGAGGAACACAGGTGTTTGATGCGGTGCTTGTGTGTTCAGGGAGTTTCACGCACCCTGTTACACCCCTCTCAGCATTTCCTGGTATAATCATGCTACCATTCTTCAAACCTGTAAAGCACATAGACATCAAAGTCAGTCTCATTTTGAGCCATTTCTGTTCTTCTTTATCCTTTCTTTCTGCTTTAGGAATAGACACATTTCCTGGGAAGTGCTTTCACAGCTGGGAATATAAGAATCCACATTTATTCCATAGGAAGAAGGTGGTGGTTATTGGCACTGGTAACTCTGGTGGAGACATTGCTGTGGAGATCAGCAGAGTGGCAGAAAAAGTAAGCACACTCTGATCAACACACACTACAAGAAACTGGTTAAAACTATCCACAGACAAAATTTTTTTTTGATTAGCCAAAACATTAAGATGAAAAAAGATTGTTACATTGAACATTCTCATAATAATGCAAACCATTATGGACAGACAGCTGGGCTGGAGCATCTCTTAAATTCCAAGGCTTATAGAATGTTTCTGGTCAGCAGTAGTGAGTACCTACTGACAGCGATCTAAGGAGGGACAATCTACAAACGGCCCAGGGAGCCAGCGTTAAAAGGGCAACAATGTTTTAATGCGTTAGTGTCACATGCGTATGGGGCTGCCTAGTCACAGAGACCAGACAGAATGCTCATGCTACCCTCTGTCCTCAGTCAAAAGCAGATAGAATGTGTATGAAAGTTAGAAGCAATGGAAGGAGCAATAGAAGAATGTGGTCTCATCTGAGTCCCATTTCCTTTCACATAATCTAAACATCCCCATTTACCTGGGGAAGTGATGGCACCAGGATGCACTATGAGATGAAAAGAAGCTGGCAGAGCCCATATGATCAGAGAAACCCTGGGTCCAAGCACTCATCTGGACATCATGTGGGTGATCAACAGCATGTTTCTCTTAATGTTTTGGCCTATCTGTTTACTTCTAGAAGTATGTTAGGACTTTTCTTATATTGTACCTACAAATGCAACCATTCCAGATTTAATTTAACATTTTGTTTCCTGTATATTTTTTACCTCAAAGACTTTTCTGAGCATGCGTGAAGGAACATGGGTTGTGGGCCGTATGTCTACTGGTGGTCTGCCTTTGGACATGAACTTAATTACACGTCTGAACGCCCTTCTGCTGAAAGTGTTTCCTCAAGCTCTGCTCAACTGGGCAGTGGAGAGATCTTACAATCAGAAATATAACCACAGGCTGTATGGACTGCAGCCCAGACACAGGTGCAGTGGAACAAAACTAAATAAAAATTAAGTAAAGCATTCCTTTAATGGCATCTTGCTCATCTATTCTCTTGTAGGATACTCAGCCAACATCCCACCATTAATGATGACCTACCAGGACGCATCCTTCAGGGGGCTCTGCAAGTGAAACCAAATGTGCGAGAGTTCAGAGGCTCGACCGTTATATTTGATAATGAGGCAGTTGAAGGGATAGATGCAGTTGTTTTCTGTACAGGATACAAGGCAAGCTTCCCATTCTTACTCCCCTCACAGAACAGCGACCCTGTGGGGAAAGTGAGCCTCTACAAGAGAGTCTTCCCTCTGTCCCTAGAACGCCCCACACTTGCCTTTATAGGATTAATCTACGCACAGGGACCCATAATGCCTATAATGGAAATGCAGGCACGATGGGCCACTCGAGTCTTTGCAGGTATTACAGAGCAGGAAGAAAATGTAATAAAACACTGCCAAAAGATGGCAGTATTCTTAAAAATCAACTTCAATTAATGCAGATGCTTTATCATCTCAGCCTTTAGCATAATTACCTGTGAATATAGTGGGGCAGTGGTCATGTAGCTGCTTCTTACTGTTTGGAAACAAGAACAATGACTTATGGAGGTCACTGGCTAGTAATAGTGCCAAATTGTTTATAAGTACTTAGCAGATAGACTGATAGCTTGAGTGAGAAAATTAATTTATTAATTAATACATTGTTAGTCAGTTATTAGTAATATATTCATAATGTTTGTGACTCCTGAATGTCTGGAAAAAGACAAAAGATCTTAAAACATGTTAATTTTTTCCCTCAAGGTTTAAACCAACTTCCTCCTGTATCAGTAATGCACAAGATCACAGAGAAAGACTGGAAGGCAAATATGAAAAGGTGAATTGGTGTTTTTATCTACATGTATCTCTATATTTTAAGATGTTTGTTGTCTCATCTATTTCTCATTTTCTTTTTTCCCTGCCTTTTAATATTTCATAGATACTCTTGTCCACAGAAAGCTGCTCTCGAGGTGGACTATATCCCTTACTTGGATTCCATCGCACAGGAAATCGGTGTGCGTCCCAATCTCTTGTGGTTGTTCTTGACTGATCCTGGTTTGTGGTTTAGAGTTTTGTTCGGTCCCTGCACACCGTACCAGTTTCGGCTGATTGGGCCGGGTCGCTGGGATGGAGCTCGTCAGGCCATCCTCACCCAGTGGGACCGTGTAACCCAGCCATTCAAGACACGCCCCATTCCAGAGAACAAAATTTCTACAGTACTCTACTGGCTGGGTCTGGCAGGAGGGGTGATGCTGATTTTTGCTCTCATCGACTTGCAGAAGAGAAATAAATCTTTTTTTCATTATATAGTTTGACCTTCATAGCATAGTGTGCTCTAGACATTTGCATTAACTACAATGAGTTCTACTCAGTAATTGTCACTTGAAAATGGTAATTCTCCACAAATAAAAATCCTGTGAATGATTTAGTAAGCTGTAGCGAGACCACATGTTGAATTGAGGACTGGACTTGGACTCATCATTTTAAAACATCCCAATTGCTGGTCTTATACCAATATCAACACAGTTAATTGGTTTATCACCAAAATAAGGACTGGACTGATAAAATCTGCATAACAGACTACAGTAATATTATATGTACAAAGTGGTCTACTGTATTAACAGATCTTATATAAAAAGACCAGTAAGTGTAAAAACAAGGTAGATGTATCTACAAAAGTGGCAGGTATTATCTGTCAACTGCATAACTACAACAAAATATCCACTGTTGTGTTTCCAAAAATTGTGAGCCATACATTTTATTTGAACTGTTTTAGTGATTTAAAAAATATTTTAATGTTGTTTTTGATGAAAAGCTAGTAAAATGGAAAAATGGTCAGCTTACACTTTGGCCTTGTCACTATACAGTACACCAGTGCCCTCTTACACAAAGTGCACATTATCACAGCAGACTTATCAGATGCACATGTTATAAAAATCAGACATCTGACAAGCATTGATTCAGAGAAAATCTAAATGAAAGGGCGCTCTGGCAGTATACAAGCAAGAATTACATAAAAGTAAAAGAAGAAAGGAATATGCAATAAGGGCTTGGGTTAAAAACAGACCATATTAAAGGTAACTGAAAGATCAAGGTATGTTTTATAATTAATAACCATGTCTCCTGAGCAGAGTTTGTTGTTATACATGCAGTACGTATAGGGACTCAGAAAACAGTCTTGGGTCAGCCTTTTTCTGTTCTTCCAAAGACAAAATGATTGTTTAAAATTCAGTGTCATCAGTTCAGCTGTTAAATTTAAACATTGTGTACATAGACTCTTAGTCTTCATAGACTCTTCAGCATACTCTAACTTAGGATTCTAGTGCAAGCTTAATCACAATTTAACAAGTGACATCAAATCAAAATGGCTGCAGAAAGTAGTTGACTGTATAGTTCGCTGTTCTGTAGAGGGAAATATATCTCCCATAACAATTTCATGTTTCAAGATGTGAGCAGCAGATCCTTTAAGTCCTGTAAGTTGCGAGGTGGGGCCTCCATGGATCAGACTTGTTTGTCCAGCACATCCCACAGATGCTCGACTGGACTGAGATCTGGGGAATTTGGAGGCCAAGTCAACAAATCAAACTTCTTGTTGTGATCATCAAACCATTCCTGAACCATTTTTGCTTTGTGGCACGGTGGAGTATCCTGCGGAATGAGGCCACAGCCATCAGGGAATACTGTTTTCATGAAAGGGTGTACATGGTCTGCAACAATGCTTAGGTAGGTGGTACGTGTCAAAGTAACATCCACATGGATGTCAGGACCCAAGGTTTCCCAGCAGAACATTGCCCAAAACATGACACTGCCTCCACCAGCTTGCATTTTTCCCACAGTGCATCCTGGTGCCATGTGTTCCCCAAACGCACCCGGTCTTCAAGATTCAAGAAGCTTCAACCACATATAGCTGATGCAGTACATAGTGAAATTAAACATTTCTCCAGGTGCTACGTAAAAGAAAACGTGATTCATCAGATGAGGCCACCTTCTTCCTCTGCTCCATGGTCCAGTTCTGATACTCACATGCCCACTGTTGGCACTTTCGGTGGTGTACAGGGGTCAGCATGGTTCACTCTGCCTGGTCTGTGGCTATACAGCCTCATATGCTACAAACTGTGATGCACTGTGTACTCTGACAGCTTTTTATCAGAACCAGCATTAACTTCTTCGGCAATTTGAACAACAGTAGCTCGTCTGTTAGATCAGACCACATGGGCCAACTTTTGCTCTTCAAATGCATCAATGAGCTTTGGCTGCCCATGACCCTGTCATTGGTTCACCTCTGTTCCTTCCTTGGACCACGTTTGATAGATACTGACCACTGCAGACCGGGAACACCCCACAAGAGCCGCTGTTTTGGAGATGCTATGATCCAGTCGACTAGCCATCAAAATTTGGCCCTTGTCAAACTCGCTGCTCCTAACACATCAACTTTGAGGAAATGTTCACTTGATGCCTAATATATCCCACCTACTAACAGGTGCCATGATGAGGAGATAATCGGTGTTATTCACTTAACCTGTCCCTGCTCATAATATTATACCTGATCAGTTTAGATTTCATATCTTCTTGCAAAAATGGGATAACAGTCCACATTTTAGGTTCAAGAAAGCACCAAAATTTTTGACCTCCTAAAATGAATATCCACGTTTAACACTTCTGAATGTTTCTGTATTTTAACATTTGACATTTCCAAGTAACCGGTCTAATCTTTTGCAGGCTTTCTTAGTGATTGCAGTCCTACACAACTGTCTGCTTTGCTTGTCATGTAGCTATGTATCATATAAAACAAATAACAGGAAGAGAAGGCAAACAACTCTTTCCTGTTTGAAATGTTCATGGTCTGATACATTTGAAGCCTTCACTATGGGCATCACTGTTCCTAATCAGCTTTTAAATAGACTTCTGGCCAAATTCAGCAAAATACTGAGATTATACATGATGTTTCCATCATTAGAGCAACCTATTTATTCTTTAAGTCTCTTAAACTGTGTGTGTGTGTGTGAGACCCTGGGGCTCATGATCATATCAGAGCTTTAAATTTGGTTATGATATGCTAATAATAATAAAGAGAAATTAAGATAAAGTGCTTTGGGCTTGTATGGATAAGCCTTTGGGTAGGAGAGTGTGTCTTGTAGAAATGCATTAAACATAAGAGCTAAGAGATTTTGCATTACAGTATCTCAAATTTTGTGTGTATTAAAATGCCATTATACATTGACAGGTATTAAAAATAAATCTTTGTTAATATGGGTGAGTAAAGGTTAGATTGGATAAACAAACATTTGTTACATATTAATTTTTCGAATCTAACTTTCACTTGATAAGTGACTGCATTTGAGTTATATTTTTACTACTGATGATACAAATTGTACAATCCATGCAGCTTTGATGTGAGCAGTTTTTCAGTTACTCTTCCATTTTAGATAAAAAAAAGAAAAGAAAAAGATGCTGATGTATAAACATTGTTTTAATTTACAAGGTTATTTGTATATTATTCGCTAAAGAAATTCAACAATTCTGATCAGCCAGGCAAATAGTATTCTCTCTCTCTCTCTCTCTCTCTCTCTCTCTCTCTCTCTCTCTCTCACTCTAACAGAACACAACACACAAGTATTATCAGGTAAAAGATAAGAAACGTCACTTAATTTATAGTTTTTTAACCATTTCTATGAAAATGACTAATATAAACATGTGTTTACATGTGAGTGGGTGTTATAAACTGATTTAATGACATCATAACTTGCACTGAGTTTTGGGCTCTCACACTGCTGATTAAATTATGTATGTTTCAGCTTTAACAGAAAACAGTTTACTGTTAAAGCACATTAAGTTATATGATTTATGTGCTAAATTCTAAATTGCCCATAGGAATGAGTGTGTGTGTGTGTGCGTGTGTGTGTGGTTGTTCGTCTATATGTGGCCCTGCGATGGACTGGCGACCTGTCCAGGGTGTACCCCTGCCTTTCACCCTATGTGCGCTGGAGCATTGAAGTGTGTTTTTTTCCCACGGGCATGAATGGAAATAGACATACTCCAGACATGAAACTTGTTTCAGTATTTATGTTGCACAAATCAATTAATCATTTGTGTGTATAAGTGAAAGGATGCACTCGAGGCAGCAGGATCAGAATCCATAATGCAGATCTTTATTAGAAAACGGCAGGCAAAAGACATAACGAAATAGGCAGGCAATAGATCAGAACCAGAAAATCAAACACACTGGGAAAACCAAAACCGAAAACCAGAACTCGTAGTCAACTAGGAAAGGCAAGGATCATTAATACAGAGAATAAAGGCTTGGTACACACTCTAAAGAGGAAACAATACTTCACGTAGAACAAAGGCAGCATGCTGTTTAAATAGCCTAGAAACACCGGAAATAAGCACACAATGTTAAAACTCAGGCGAGGGCTCCCTCTGGCGTACGGGTTCCGCATACGCTGCTACATAACCCCCCCCTCTAGGAACACCTCCAGGTGTTCTACGCCGTGGGCGTCCCCTTGGGCGAGGAGCTGGCCGGTTTGGGAATCTGAGGTGAAACTCCTTCGTGAGCGAGGGATCAAGAATTTCCTGGGCATTGACCCAACAGTGCTTCTCAGGGCCATATCCTTCCCAATCCACCAGGTACTGGAGGTGGCCACCTCGCCGACGGGAGTTGAGGATGGATTGCACCCGATAGGCGAGGGAGCCATCTATGTCTAGCAGAGGGGGTGGCGTGCTGGCAGCAGAGCTAGATGATTGTGGTTCGTGGAAGGGTTTGAGCAGAGATACATGGAAAATGGGGGAGATGCGATATGACACGGGTAGTTCGAGACGGAAGGACACTGGGTTTACCTGACGAATAATCTGAAACGGGCCGATGTACTTGGGGCTGAGCTTTTGGCAGGGAAGTTTTAGTCTCAGGTTACGAGAGTTAGGACTAACTTTTGTCCCACTTGGTAGGCTGGATGGGGACGTCTGTGACGGTTAGCTTGTAGTTCTTGACGTCGAATAGCTCTCTGGAGACGCACATGAGCCCGTTCCCATACAGCTTGGCTATGCCCCGACCAGTCGTCGACGGCGGGTACCTCTGAGGGTTCTCCTGACCAGGGAAACAGCAGGGGTTGATAACTCAGGACACATTGGAACGGTGTTAAGCCGGTGGAGGAATGGCACAACGAGTTCTGGGCATATTCGGCCCAGGGAAGGAAACTCGCTCCATCAGTGCTGTTCTCGGTGACAATATGTCCTCAAAAATCTCCCCAGCTCTTGATTAAGCCGTTCAGCTTGTCCGTTTGACTGGGGATAGTAACCTGAACTAAGGCTGACATTGATCCCTAGTTGTGTACAAAAAGCAGACCACACTCGGGAAGTAAACTGAGTACTACGATCTGAGACGTCTTCAGGAAGGCCATAATTACGGAAAACGTGATTAAAGATAGCTTGGGCAGGAGTTTGAGGGGAATCAACTTACAGGTCTTAGAAAACCGGTCGATGATTACCAGGATTGTGGTAAAACCTTGTGACACTGGGAGGTCCGTCAGAAAATCCATAGAGATATGTGACCAGGGTCGACGGGTATCGGTAGAGGCTCTAATAGACCTTCGGGCAGCTGACGACTTGTCCTGGATTGCGTGCAGGCAGAACATGAGTGAACATATTCCTCTATGTCATGATTAAGTGATGGCCACCAGAAACTCTGACGAACGAGCTGGATAGTTCTGTGGATGCCTGGGTGTCTGGAACTCGGACTCTCGTGTGTCCAGTGCAACACCCTCTGTCAGAGGCTTGAAGGAACATACACTCTACTTGGCGGACAGGTTGAGGGAGGAGCTTCTGTAGCGTGAGCCTGTTCTATCTCTTTCATTAAGCTCCACTGTATAGGAGCGATCTGGACACATATGAGATATGAGACAGAAAACTTGAACTTGGTGAAGAAGAGAGCCCACCTGGCTTGACGAGGGTTCAGACGTTTCATTTCACAAAAGGTAAGCCAAGTCTGTTAGTACTAGGAATGGTCTGTTAGTACTAGGAATGGGTGCTGGGCCCCCTCCAGCCAATGTCTCCACTCCTCCAGTGCAGCCTTTATAGAGAGTAATTCCCGGTTACCTATATCATAATTTGTTTCGGCCGGCGTGAGTTTTCGGGAAAAAAAGGCACATGGATGAAGTTTCCCAGTCTCTGGTTGACACTGAGAAAGGACTGCCCCTATGCCACAGTTCGAAGCATCCACCTCTACTACAAATGGCAGCTCAGGATTAGGGTGGCAGAGAATAGGGGCGGTGGAGAAACTCACTTTGAGTTTACTAAACACCTTTTGAGCTTGTTCAGTCCACTTGAGTTTCTTGGGCTTGCCCTTCAGCAGGGACGTTAAGGGGTTGGCTATGGAACTGTAATTCCGAATAAAGCGTCTGTAAAAGTTGGCAAATCCTAGAAAACGTTGCAATTCTTTGATAGTGACCGGTTCAGGCCAGGATGTAATAGCTGAGACTTTGCTTTGATCCATTTCCACTCCATGATGGGAAATGACATACCCTAAGAAGGTGATGGAGGGACGATGGAATTCACACTTTTCAAGCTTGGCGTACAAATTGTGTTTAGCAAGGCGTTGGAGAACAGCACAGATGTGAGAAACATGTGAACGATTGGGAGAGTAAATCAGAATATCATCAATGTATGCTATGACAAACCAGTTAAGCATGTCTCTCAAAACCTGATCAATAAACCTGATGAAAAAAAAACTGATCAATGACCAGAAAACTGCAGGGGCGTTGGTGAGTCCATATGGCATGACTAGGTACTCAATGCCCATGCGTAGTATGAAAGGCTGTTTTCTACTCGTCGCCTTTTCGAATCCGGATGAGGTTGTAAGCACTGCGTAAGTCCAATTTAGTGAAAATCCCTGCCCCCTGTAACTGCTCAAGGGCAGCAGGAACAAGAGGAAGTGGATATGGGACTGTTATAGCATTTAAACCCCTGTAGTCAATACATGGCCGAAGGCCCCCATCCTTCTTCTCCACGTAGAAAAATCTGGCGGCGGCTGGTGAAGTGGACGGGCGGATAAATCCAGCTGCGAGAGCCTCTCTAATATACTCCATAGCCCGCTTTTCGGGGAGTGACGGGGGCAGACACGATTCTTAGGGGGAGTTGTGTTGGGAAGAAGCTCAATAGCACAGTCACAGGTTTGATGTGGGGGTAGCTTAGTAGCTTTCTTCTTGCTGAAAACTTCTTGAAATTTATGGTATTCGTCAGGAAGAGTAACTTGGAGCGGTGATTCTGGGCTCTCTATGGACGTGGAAAAACATGGGCGGGTGACACATTCTTTAAAACAGTTCTTAAAGCAAAAAGCGGACCATTGTCTTAACTCCCCCTCCTTCCAAGAAATATTGGGATCATGAAGCTGGAGCCAGGGGAGGCCTAGGACGACCGGATTGGAAGGCGACGAGATAATGAAGAAGCTCAGTTTTTCATGATGAAATAATCCAATCTGGACGTCCATGGGTGGTGTGCGGTGAGTCAAAAGGCCCTATGCATGGGATGGTGGGAATAGTGTGCTCGCACCACGCTGATGTCGACCAGGTTGACCACAGACCCAGAGTCGATTAGCGCTATGACAGAAAAGCGAGAGTCATTATGGGAAAACAAGGCAGGGAGTGAAACTGTAGATGCCAGCTTAATGGCTTCTACCTGAGATGTAGTAGGCTTCTCGGGGCAGTGAAACACACGATGACCTGGCTTTCCACAGTAGAAGCATAACTGCAGCTGAGAACGGCATTCGTGCTCCTCCTCCGTGATGCAGGATCGCCCCAGCTGCATAGGCTCCACGGTGTCTTCTCTGTGCGCGGGATATTCCATCATGCGGCGAGGTCTGAAACGTTGCGACGCGGCTGAGGGTTGATGCTGGCGGCGGAGATTATCGAGACAGATGGCCGTGGTGATGTACTGGGACAGCGTAACGTTCGTCTCGTGGCATGCCATCTCCGTTTTCAGGTCATGATTGAGCCCTTCACGAAATACCGCGATGAGCGCGGGCTCATTCCAACCCGACTGGAGTCGTGGCGGCTGCGGGAGGTCGCTGTTGGAGCTCAGCCACTTGATCCTGATACTCACGGATCATATGTCCCATACGGACGATGGTGGCCTGAAGATCCGCAGGATTCTCGCTTGGCGAAGTATCCTGTAAGGATGCACTCGAGGCAGCAGGATCAGAATCCATAATGCAGATCTTTATTAGAAAACGGCAGGCAAAAGACGTAACGAAATAGGCAGGCAATAGATCAGAAAAAAAACTCAGGCGAGGGCTCCCTCTGGCGTACAGGTTCCGCATATGCTGCTACAATAAGTGATATCCCTGATTTTCAGATCCACAGACATGAAACTTGTCCAGCGTTCTCATTTCTAATTTACAATATTGTGCTAATTCCTATAATAAAATATAAAAGCTAAGTTTGGGAAGTAGTCCTAGGATTATTGTCTCATCTTCACGATAAAGAGTTGTTGATACTGGTCAGAAACATGTTGAGATTTATGAACAATATGGCCGTCACCTGCCAATCAACTCTACCTGTGTAAGGATGCACCGGATGCGGATGAAGTAGAATCCACAACAGCAGACAAGAATCAATATCGATAAGGAATAGCAAAAGGGTCAAAACCTGGGAAATCAAACACACTCGGCAAACTGAAACCAAAACCGCAAAACCAGGAATCGTAAATAACTAGAACAAGCAAAGATTATACATGTAGTAGACATGAGGCACAATAAAGTAAGGCTCGGTATGTAATCCAACAGAGAACGAAACTTTGCCAAGAGCACTAGTTCGTGAGCTGTTTAAATACCCAAGTAAGACCGGAAATGAGTTCAAGAATGTCAATACTCGGGTGACGGCATCCTCTGGCGTTCTGGTTCCACATACGCCGTTACAACCTGGTTGTTTAATAAAAGGAAACATGCCTGTCGTCTGCCAATCAGGTTTCAGCAGGCATTTGGTTGGTTTTAAAAGTGAGAGATTGTTGAAACTTGAAGGGTTGGTTCCATCAGTGACGCAGAAAAGACTGCTTCATTATCGTTCAGCTTTGTTGAAATTTGAATAATATGCAAAATGATATGGATAAGTTGAAATGCTCTGACATCCACTTAAAGCATGGTAGGAACCACCTGCAATACCACAGGCACCACCTGGTAGTGACTTCTTAGTCTCATCACTGTGTTTATATAATTTATTTATTAATTATGCATTTTTATAGGGTGCATTTAATACAAAAGAACTAATGTCTTATAATTAAGATATATAGTGTACACTGTTTAACTGTTTAATAATATATAATAACAGTTTAAAAATGTTAAACAGAAGATTGGCTGAAGATAAAAGTCCTATTAAAACACCTTCCTGTTGACTGTGCAGTTTCTTTATCTCCTTCTGCTACTCAGCTTTGGCCCTATGTCCTCTGAAGATTGTCCATTTGTTGCTTTTATGGGAATGAGTCATTTTGTTATCTACATACTCAGTATAGGAATATGCACACAATAGACCTCAGTATGTGAGACTGGGGGGATTGCAGGTCTGACACTGTGGTCAGCAGTACGGGGGCACCACAAGGGACTGTTCTCTCTCTGGTCCTGTTCACCATGTACATGTCGGACCTTCAGTACAACTCAGAGTTCTGCCACGTGCAAAAGTTTGCAGATGACACTGCTATCGTTGGCTGTATCAGGAAGGGACAGGAGGAGGAGTACAGAAAACTGATACAGGACTTCATTGCATGGTGTGACATTAACCATCTGTACCTAAACACCACAAAGACAAGGGAGATGGTGGTGGACTTCAGGAAGCCCAGGCCTCAACCTGAGCCAGTGGTTGTCAAGACCTACAAATACCTTGGAGTACAGCTGGATGAAAAAATAGACTGGACTGCCAACACAGATGCTCTGTGCAGGAAAGGACAGAGCCGGCTGTACTTCCTAAGAAGAGGCTTCCTTTAACATCTGCAAAAAGCTGCAGATGTTCTATCAGACTGTTGTGGCGAGTGCCCTTTTCTATGCGGCAGTGTGCTGGGGAGGCAGCATAAAGAAGGAGGACACCTCAAGTCTGGACAAGCTGGTGAGGAAGGTGGGCTCGATTGTGGGCTTAGAACTGGACAGCCTGACATCAGTGGCAGAGAGGAGGGCGCTGAGCAGGCTCCTGTCCATCATGGACAATCCATTTCATCCACTGTACAGCATCATCTCTAGACAGAGAAGTAGCTTCAGTGACAGGTTGCTGTCACTGCCCTGCTCCACTGACAGACTGAGGAGGTCATTCCTCCCCCATGCAATGCGACTCTTTAATTCCACATGGGGTGGGAAAATAAACTCTCAATAAACTGGGATTTGCACAGGACTCAAACACGCAGTTTTTTCATAAATGGTTTTTGTACATCAACTAGGTCTGTAACCTTAAACACTTGTTTTGCACATTATGTATCTTGTTTTCATCTAATTCTCTATATTTATTCCTTAAATCTTTGTATTCAGTATTTTTCTGAGGTATTTTGCTAAATTGTGTAATATTTTGTTATTTGTTATATTTTTGTACCCTTAAATTTGAGTATTTTAGTTTTTTGTTATATTCCTTCTTATTTTATCTATTACCTGTGCTTGTGGATACTGATGGAAGCTATAAATTTACCCCAAAATCCCCTTTGGGATGAATAAAGTATCTATCTATCTGTCTATCTATCATAATCTCATGCCTGCTTTCATTATGTATGTAACACAAATTAATCAACTGTGTGTATAAATGATAGAGCTGTGCAAAAGATTGAATTTAAAGTTGGATCGCGATTCTGATTCAGGTCGATCTCGACGATAAGCTAAGGGCATTTTTTTATTCGATATGGACAGGTCTAGCAGCCAGACCCCGCAGCGGAAACAGGGCGGGCTGAGCACTACTGTGTGTTTACAGTTACTGCCCACTTGTTGAGACAGCGTGAGAGGAGGCAGAGTTAGCCAGCCAGTTCGCTGCACTAAAAAGGAGAACCCTAACCCTAACCCGAGGCTGGGGACATTCGAAGTGATGAACATGGGAGCAAACTTGTTTTACCCTCTCAAAACAGCATTGTTGATGAAACTTCCCAGGCTACATCAGTAGTATGGAAATGGTTTGGTTATTGGAAAACTGACGCGGAGCAGATCAAACCAGTCTGTAAAGTATGCAAACGGTCAGTGTTAACAAAGACAGGTAATACAACCAACCTGTTTAATCACCTGAAAAGATACCACCCTTATGAACAAAAAGAGAGCATGAAACACCGTTCTGTCTCTACCTCAGCTAACGCTGCCTCCTCGTTTCCGTCTGACAGTGCGAGTGCTAACGTTAGCTTTGCTAGCACTAGCAGTGCTTCACAACACCAGCCGTCAACAGTGTCATCGTTTGCTGCCATCACACTTTATGATAAACATTCAAAACGGGCGAAAAATATAACAAGCGCTGTTGCATATTGCATAGCAAAAGACATGATGCCAATAAACACTGTGGAAAAGGACGGGTTCAAAAAAATTAATCAAAGTGTTGGACAGCAGATATGAACTCCCTGGCAGAAAGTACTTCTCCCACACTGCACTGCCTCACCTATATGATGCATGTCGGGCAAAACTTGAACATGAGCTCCAGAATGTAACCTATTTTGCTACAACTACAGACATTTGGTCCAGTCGGACATCTCAGCCCTATTTAAGTCTCACTATTCATTACATAGACGATATGTGGGCTTTATAGAGCAGTTGTTTGCAAACACTATATTTCCCAGAGGATCATACTGGTGACATAATAAGCCAGGGGCTGGAAGATGCTTTGGTGTCCTGGGGTCTTACAGAGGATCGTCAGGTTTGCATAACAACTGACAATGCCGCAAACATGGTCAAAGCCACCTCTTTAAAAGGTTGGACAAGACTGCAATGCTTTGGGCACCGCCTGCATCTTGCAGTTGGTAAGTAATATACATATCTGATGTAATTAAAATAAATATGTGCAATCGAATGCTAAAAGATAACCAATGCTTTAAAAAGTTATAATAAAAACTTTATATAATATTTTGATGTAGACTCTGTAGTTTGTATTAGTAGTACATTGTACAGTGTGTAGTCTAAATGTATCCTATTGTTTTTTCACTCTTTTTACAGAGGGAAGTCTGAAGGACAAACGAGTTGAAAGGACCATGGGTGTGTGCAGAAAGGTTGTTGGTGCCTTTTCTTTTTCATGGAAAAAGAAGAAAGAACTTGCTGCTGCTCAAGAGGAGTTTCAACTACCAAAACACAAATTGGTAACAGAATCGCCGACTAGGTGGGGGTCCCGCATTGCAATGGTTGCCCAAGTGTTAGAGCAAGGGAAGGCCATTGCTAAGGTTTTATCTTCTGACAAAAAAACCCGGCACCTAGCTCCATTCATGGCAGGACATAGAGGTCCTTGAGGCTGTTCACAAAGCCCTAAATCCTCTTAGAGTTCACCGATGCATTGTCTGGTGAGCAATATGTTAGCGTATCATATATAAAACCTGTGCTTCACATCTTTAATCAGGAGGTTTTGAAGCCAGCAGAAGATGACACAGACCTCACCAAACACATCAAGAATACTGTCACAACTTACTTAAATCAAAAGTATGATGATGCTGCCACAGACAATCTTCTCAACATTGCATCATTTGTCAATCCACGCGTCAAGACCCGGTACATTCAAGATAAAAAATTAGAGACTAAAGAGCACAGTAGTTGTGCAGATGCTCAGTTGAAACTCAACTCTTGCATCCAGGTCAGATGGAGACAGTAGAGAATCTAGAGATGATAGTTTAATTTTAGCTACAACACCCGAAGTCCAGAAAAAGACACTGGGAAGCTTTTTCAAAAAGTCTGCATCTAAGGTCTCGTCCTCTGCCCTAACAGAACAGCAAGTTCTTGAAGCTGAACTCAACAGTTACCTTCTGGCTCCATATGTAGAGAGCGAGACCAATCCCCTGGAATGGTGGAAGGTCCATTGTACAACTTACCCTAGAGTGAGCCTCCTTGCAAAATGATACTTGTGTATTCCTGCCACTAGCTCACCCTCAGAACGTGCCTTTAGCACAAGTGACTATTGTTACATGCCACAGAGCAGCTTTAAAGCCAGACGCAGTGGACATGTTAGCCTTTCTGGCCGAAAATCTGTGATTATTTTCAAATGTGCATTGTAATTTCAAAACAACAGTAGTTTACAATGTTTGTACAATTTGCACTTTCTTTTATAGTCTTCCTTATTGATAAATGTAAAGACTTTTTTTGTGTTAACCAATTCAATTCAATTTTATTTGTATAGCGCTTTTAACAAAGAGCATTGTCTCAAAGCAGCTTTACATGAGAAACGACATAAGAAAACAACAAACAGACAGACAGACAGTCCTAGATGTTATCCCAAGTGAGCAAGCCTGAGGTGGCTGAGGCGACTGTGGCAAGGAAAAGCTCCCTTAGATGGTATGAGGAAGAAACCTTGAGAGGAACCCATCCTCATTTGGGTGACAATAGTGTGATGCAGATACAGCATGTGTATAGCGTTATGTAAATCAATAAGGAGGTTGTTGTCCATGGCGCTGCTTGAAGGCTTAGTCTTTCTGGCCAAAAAATGTGATTGTTTTTCAATATGCACTGTAAGTACAAGATTATTGTAGTTTACAATATTTGCACTTCTTGTCTGAAGTTCCCTGTTCGAGAAATGTGAAGACATTTTATTTCTTATGTTAACCAGTACTTTAAGTTGCAGTGTTTATCTGTTTAGTCATTTTATTAAACAGATTTTCTAAAATTCTATCTAGTGTATCATCTTAATCCTAATTATTGCAACAGTACTTATTACTATGTTTATTTATAAAGCTTTGTTTATTTATAAAGAAAAGATAGATCGAAAAAAATCAAGATCGACCAATATGGGGAAAAAAAAATCGTGATGAGATATTTTGCCAGATCGCCCAGCCCTAATAAAGGATATTCCTGATTTTCAGATCCACAGTATGGCTCGGCGTGTTGCTGTAATTGGAGGAGGAACCTCTGGCTTGACCTGCATAAAGTGCTGTTTGGATGAAGGTCTAGAGCCAGTGTGCTTTGAGAGCAGTGATGACATTGGAGGACTCTGGAGGTTTAAGGTGGGAAATTAGATTTTTTTTGTTTGTTTGTCTTGCAATGGAATGCAACTTAATGAAAGTACATCACACCAAGCAAATAAAAGTCAGAAATTACAGAAGCAATAAGGCAATAGAGTTGTTACTAGGTATTAAGAATACCTTACAGTAAAGGCATTTGCAAATCAAAGCTGGGTTTTGACATAAGGAACATAAACCCACTAATAATATCAAACCTGCCCCTGACGGTATCACAAAACACCAGAGAAGAACAGGCAATGGAGTGATTAAACCCCGGAAGGGGTATGTTTATTGAGAACCAGAAAGCGGGTGGAAAGAGGGAGAGTGGAGAATACTCAGCTTTTAGGAGGAGACTGTGAGCCAGAGCTGGGAGGAGATGATGATGCCGTGCACGGAGGTGAGTGGAGTTGGGAAGAGCAGCAATTGTGGAGGCGAAAAAGGAGGAGAAGGTAGTAAAACCGGGGAAATAACCGTAGCTAGAGGGCTGATACTAACGAATGTCAGTGCGATATGGAGTCTGTGTCTAAACAAGACCAGATCAGGGAAGAAGTGGAGAGAGTGCTCTTAAATAGGGGAGTGGAGGTGAGAAACTAATGAGGTGCAGGTGAACTAAATCAGTACTCGGGAGAGTGAGTGCACTGACGAGGGGTTGGATCCGGCGTGCCTGTGACAGACGGGTAAACTGAATAACACTGATTATATCATAACAATGGCATCACAGGTTGAGATATATTAGGAAACAGGTGAACAATTAGCTCTCAATGTGTAAGGATCTGAGCAACTTTGACAATGGCTAAACTGTGATGGTTAAGTGACTAAGCAAATTCATCTACAAGCAGATTTTGTATCGTGTTCCTGTACTGCAGTGGTTAGTACCTACTAAAAGTGGTCCAAAGATGGACAACCAATTACAGATAAGATTCTATTCTGATTACATAAAAGTGGTGAATAAATAATTTTTTGTGTCATTTGTAATTTATAATTCACTAAAACATCCCCAAAAACTCTCATGTGGAAATATAACATGGTTAAAATGACATTAATAACAATAATGATTAATGAAGCGCATACTATGCAAACCTAGTATATAATCTACATTTTCATGTTATATAGGATTATTCTTTCCCTGACAGTGCTTTCCCTGTCAGGCTCAGCACATGGGACAACACATATGAGGGGCTAGTGCAAAGACAGGAAGAACTATCTTTTGAAGTCAGCACAACATAAAACAAATCCACATAGACTGTATGCTGACACAGCAGAAGCTGTAGCCAGATGGCATCACATGGTGAGATGGAAGGTTTAGAAACTCCATTACTAGCAAAGAAAAATGGGAATTTATAAGAATATAATTACACAGCAAAATGCATCCCCTGAATGTTGAATTAGAACCTTTCAGTGTTTATCTATGTCCAGTTGAACAAAAATAAACTCTGAAATTGTCAGAACAACATTCTTCAGTCACGTTCTTTTTTCCAATGTATACAATTCATTTCATAATTTCGATAACAAGTTCAATGGCATAAAAATTAGTTGTGTAGCCTTTGATAGGCTATCAAAACATCCAAATCTAATTTTATTGTGGAAACCAGCTGTTTACTAGTAGAAATATAGCTTTTGTAGCTTTTGTATACAAGCAAATCTCAAAATATTTTGAAGGCCTCAGCATACATAATGCAGTGATTGTTACAAGCTTGCACACTCAAAAGTAATAAAACACTGGCAATATCTGCAAGCACACAAGCTTGAACACTCTTTGCAATTTCATTCTGCCTGTCGCAGGTGAATGTTCCAATCAACAGCTTTGTCACACAGCTTGTTTGACCAAGTAGTTCACCCATGTCCATGTAATTTTTGAATGCTTTGTTTTTAGGTACATGTCTCATCTTTTTGCCAGGATACTAGCTTTTTTACATTAAGTACATTATTTAGAGTGTATCAGAACGTTGACATTAAATATTTGGTCACCTGATCAAGTGCAGTGGGGTCAGACGGTATCCAATCATAGTTGTTAACTCAAGGAAATTAATAATCCTTTTATACATGGTCACAAGGCAGGTGTAGGCTTTTATATGCGGTTTCTGGTCTGAAAGCAAGTGAGTAGTCGGGAGCCTGCTTGCCAGGGTTAGTCTCAGTTATGGCCTTGGTATAGGGCATGGGAGGCTGCAGTATCTGCTTGACAGGGAGCACAGCTTACTTTAGCACCATAGGCCACCTAGTGAGATCTCAGCACTGGAGAAGGCCACCCCATCTGCCTTCTTGTGGAAGGGTCTTGAATCTGTGTGCTGAAAGCCACCTCATCAGCCTCTGTGGAAAGCTCTGCACTGGAGGCCACCCTGTTGGCCTCACCATGGAACAGAGCTTGGAGCTCAGCACCAAAGGCCTCTCTGTCTGACTCTGAAGAGAGAACAGTGCTGGAGGAGGTTTCCCCGTTGTTCTCCTGGCACAGCTCTGCTCTGAAGTCTACCCTGTTGGACTAATCATGAAACAGGGCTTGAAGTTCAGAGCTAGAGGCCACCCCATAGGCCTCATTGTGGAACAGGCCATGGGACTGCCCCATCAGCACCAGAATCCACCCTACTGGCCTCCACAGGGAGCTCAGGTGTGAGGGCTCGATGTTTGACCTCCGGCTGTAGAGTCAAAGGCCACCAGGTTTACCTCAAAATCATATAATCATGCCCATCATATGGCTCACTTCCTCAGGTGGGACAACAGGAACCCCAGTCACTGTTCTTCTTGGGCTTGGGGTTTATTATGGCAAATAGAACTGGGCTTGGAGCATGAAACAAAGGAGCAGGAGTCAGGCGGGATTTCCAGGAGTCAGACATTCATTATGGTACGGCACCACTCTCACCAGCCTGCTGCTTTCATGTTTAGGTAAAGTATTTGTCAGATGATTACAGGGACAGAAGCAGGCTGATGTTCAAAGTCAGGAATACAAAAAAAGTCAAACACCAGAATATTTCTTACAGACTGGCTAAACAAAGAACAACAGCTCAGTACAGAGTGGGACAAGGCTCATATACTATGCAACAAGGACAACACAGGCAAGGATTTAAACATGTACAGGAATCAAGGACAACACAGGCAACAAGGACAACACAGGCAAGGATTTAAACATGTACAGGAATCAAGGACAACACAGGCAACAAGGACAACACAGGCAAGGATTTAAACACGTACAGGAATCAAGAACGAAAGAGGAATGACAAGAAAGGGGCAGAGATGGGAGATGAATTAAAACAAAAACACATGCTACATAAACAAAGAAAGACCAAAGCAGAACAGATGCAGAAGTGACGCCACACATACTGCACAGCCTGGCTCGCAGCGCAAGGGGGAGATTTGTAAGACTATTGAATCTAGAATGTGGTAATTCTAAATTACCCATAGGAGTGAGTGTGTGTGGTTGTTCGTCTATGTGTGGCCCTGCGATGGACTGGCGACCTGTCCAGGGTGTACCCCTGCCATTCGCCCTATGTGCGCTGGTATAGGCTCCAGCAGACCCTCATGACCCTAGGAGTCCAAGGAATAAGCGGGTATAGACAATGGATGAATGAATGAATCTAGAATACTCACAAACACTGTTCTCACAAGGTCTTGAAGATTATCTGAATGAAAAAGTCTACAGCGATTAATGCTTTGTCTAAAACAGGTTTGAGACTAAATTCACATAAGTCACAAAGAAATCCAGAATATAGGCCGGGGGTTATGCTAAAAATGATTAGTGGAATAAACTGAAATTTCACCTATGCTAAAAACTAGTCATATAAAAAACTAAAATATGGCCAGCCTTTGTGATGTACACTATATCAAGTGGCAAACTTACAAAGGAACCAGTCGGGCATTGCTAGTGGATCTGAGGGAGCGAGATGCAGTGCGAGGAGTAATAAGATCTTTGAGGTAAGATGGGGCTGGTCCATTCTTGGCTTTGTACTGTAGGCAAGTGTCAGTGTTTTGAATCTGATGCGTGCAGCTACCAGAAGCAAATGAAGGGAACGCAGCAATGGGGTGGTTGGGAGAACTTAGGCAAATTGAAAACAACCCGGACAGCTGCATTTTGGATCATTTGCAGTGGACGAATTGCATTCAGAGTAAAGAATGCCAGTAAAGAGTTGCAGTAGTCCAGTCTCGAAATGACCAGAGACCAAACAAGCACTTGAGTAGCCTGTGTGGATAGAAATGGTTGAATCCTTCTGATGTTGTACAGAAGAAACCAACAAGAGCATGTCACATTAGCAACATTGGAGGAACAGGACAGTTGATTGTCTATGGTTACCACAAGGTTGCGAGCAGTGGCCGAAGGGAGATATCATTGAGTTGTTCAGAGATAATGCAACATCCTGGGCTGGGGGTGAACCACCTGGGATGACCAGCAGTTCAGTTTTTCTGGGATTGAGTTTCAGCTGATGAGCTGTCATCCAAAATGAAATGTCCAGCAGACATGCTGAGATCCGAGCAGAAGCCATGGTATCTGAGGGAGGGAAAGAGAAGATAAGTTGGGTGTCATCGGCATAGAAGGGTATAAAAATCCATGTGAGGATATAACTTTGCCAAGTGAGTAAGTGTAGAGGGAGAAAAAGAGAGGACTAAGTACTGAGCCTTGTGGGACACCAGTAGAGAGTCTGCTTGGAGCAGGTGTCAATCCCTTCCATGTTACCTGATATGAGCGAACATCCAGGTAGGAATCAAACCATTCCCATGCTGTTCCACAGATTCCAAGACTCCTGAGGGTAGACAAGAGAGTCTTGTGGTTAACTGTGTCAAATGCTGCAGAAAGGTTGAGGAGGATGAGGACCAATAACAGCTTGGCTGATCTAGCAGCATGTAGTTTCTCAGTGACCGCCAAAAGGGCAGTCTCTGTGGAATGTGCTGCTTTGAAGCCAGACTGGTTGGGATCATGGAGGTTATTCTGCAGGAGATAATCAGACAGCTGATTATAAACAATGCGTTCGAGAATTTTTGAATGAAACGAGAATAGTGATACCGGTCTATAGTTACTGATGTCTAAGGGATCCAGAGCAGGTTTCTTTAGTATGGGGATAACCCTTGCTTTCTTAAAGGCAGTTGGTACATGACCAGATGGTATGGATCCATTGATGACTGTGGTGATAAAGGGCAGGAGGTCAGGCGAGATGGTCTGGAGCATAGTGGAAGGGATTGGATCCAGTGGGCAGGTGGTAGAATTGCAGGACTGGATGATTTGCAAAACCTCTTCTGCTGCTGTGCTTGAGAGATTCTTCAATGAAGGAGTAGCTGAGTCCTGACTGTGTAATGTAGATGAAGTTGGGGCAACTTCTCTGTGTAAAAAGTGGCAAAATCTTCGGCGGTCAGGGAGGATGGAGCAGGTGGAGTCAGAGGGTTGAGTAGTGCAGAGAAGACGTGGAGCTTTCGGGTATCTGCACCCACACCAGCCCTTTGCAGTTAAGATTGGATGCCCTTGTTTTAGTGTCACAAAACACATAGTGCACCATGCCCTGCTGTGTATGAGGCTGCCTAGCCACAGACAGAGTGCATGTGCTATCTCCTGTCCACATCAAAAGCAGATGCAATGTGCATGCAAGAGTCAGGGCAATGGAAGAAGCAATAGAAGGTGGCCTAGTCTCAAGAGTCTCACATTTTGTTTCACATAACGTGAAAGTGCTATTTACTTAGGGAAGTAATGACACCAGAATGCACGGTGAGTAGAAAACAAGCATGCAGAAATAAGTGTGATGGTAGGAGCAATGTTCTGCTGGAAAACCCTAAGTTAGGCAAGGCTGCTTAATGTTTTAGTTTATCTATTTACATTCAGAGTGTTAATGATCTTCTTTGTTGTTTCTACAAACACACCCATACCACATCTAATCCAGTATATTTTTACCTCAAAGACTTCTGAGCATGAGTGAAGGAGTATGGGTGGTGGGCCGTATGTCTACTGGTGGCCTGCCTTGGGATATGAACAGGGTTACACATCTGAACACTCTTTTCCTGCAACTGTTTCCTCAAGCTCTTCTCAGCTGGGCAGTGGAGAGATCTTACAATCAGAAATTTAACCACAGGCTGTACGGACTGCAGCCTTGCCACAGGTACAGTGGAACAAACAGCCTATCACCACAACACCTGATTTCATGGCATGGTTTAATAAAGGCTTTATTCTTAGGCATGAGCACTAAATTCCAAAATACACAACAGTATATACTAAAATCTAGTAAAATATTTATAGGTCTCCTTAATAGATTATTGTAGTTATCATTTCATGATTCCGCATTAATCTTCCTACTATTAGCTGAGCTAGCAAAGCATACAATAGCAGCTTGTTCAGCACTTCTCTTGCAGGATACTCAGCCAACGTACCATTGTTAATGATGACCTACCAGGACGCATCCTTTAAGGAGGTCTGCAGGTGAAACCAAACGTGCGAGAGTTCAGAGGCTCAACTGTTGTATTTGATAATGAGGATGTTGAAGAAGGGATAGATTCCTGTACAGGATACAAGGCAAGCTTCCCATTCTTACTCACCTCACAGAACAGCGACCCTGTGGGGAAAGTGAGCCTCTACAAAGGAGTTTTCCCTCTGTCACTAGAGCACCCCACAATGGCCTTTATAGGATTAATCAGAGCTTCGGGACCTCTAATCCCTAAAATGGAACTACAGGCACGATGGGCCACTCGGGTCTTTGCAGGTATTGCAGACCGGGGAGAAAATGTAACACACGGCCAAAAGTTTCTTACAAAATCAACTGAAATGAAAGCTTATGTTACTTTATCTTATCTAGCCTTTAGAACAGTTATCAAAGAACAATGATTCGTTGAGTGGCTGATAATAATGCAAAATTGTTTACTGATAGCTTGAGAGAAATAAATACTGATTAATATGTTTTGTAGCATATGTAGTAAAGTAAGTAAAGTAGCTTAATGGTGAGTCCTGAATGTCTGAAAAAATATCTTGAAAAAGATCTTAAAACAACATGTTCACTCTTTTCTTAAAGGTTTAAACCAACTTCCTTATGTATCAGTAATGCACAAAATCACTGAGAAAGACTGGAATATGAAAAGGTGATTTTGTTAAACATACACTACTCCCACAAAGTTAAGGATATTCGGCTTTCGGGTTAAATTTCAGGATGCACCTAAAATGCACTATAACCTTTACAGGTGAACTTCATTTGACCTTCTCTACACTTTGAATGCACATGTCCAACTGTTCAGTGTTTCAGTACTTTTTTGCATAACTTGCTGTACTCTAACAAGGTGCTTAATGGCAAAATTCACAACTGGTGTTTGATCCATGAATCGACCAATAAATTTTCTGGTTCAATTAGAATTGGTATATTCGATTCATGTTGAGCAGAAATGATGGCCACCAATGATGTTGGAGACATCAAGGAGAGCGCTATGCATCAGAAACTGTTGTGGTGGTGTTACAGTCAGGGCAGGTGTGTCTACCCAATACAGAACTGCCCTACATCTTGTGAATGGTACAGTGACAAGCCAATACTACCTGAATAACATCATTAATCCAGTCATTGTGCCCCTGCATGAATAACACAGGCCTAATTTCATCTTCATGGATGACAATGCTCCAGCTCATTGAGGTCGCATCATTAGGGAACGGCTGCTGGAGGCTGGGGTACCTCAGATGGACTGGCCTGCACTTTCTCCAGAACTGAATCCCATAGAAAACCTATGGGATCATCTGAGTCGCCGTGTAGAGGCTCGTAACCCTGCACCCCAGAACCTCAATGACCTGAGCACCGCCCTTCAAGAAGAGTGGAATGCCATGCCTCAGCAGACAATAAGTCGACTCGTGAACAGCATGAGACAACGCTGCCAAGCTGTAATTGATGGTCAAGGGCACATGACAAATTATTGAGACATTGGCATTTTTTGTTGTGGTATACCCACCACTGTTGTTGGCTTCTGTTTCAATAAATTGTTTGAGATGAGGAAATCACTATTGCATGCTTCTACTTAAATGCCCTACTTTCATGATATAATATCACTGTAGTGTGAACTTACATTTTCCATAAATTTCACCCAAAAGCCAAATATCCTTAACTTTTTGTGAGTAGTGTATATATATACTGATATATGTACAGTGTTTACCTTCAGATGTTAGCTCTCATTTTTCATGTTCTCTTTTCTCTGCCTTTTAATATTTCACAGACGCTCTAGTCTAATTACAGCTGCTCTCAAGATGGACTATATCACTTACTTGGATTCCATTGCAGAGGAAATCGGTGTGCATCCCAACCTCTTGTGGTTGTTCTTGATGGATCCTGGTTTGGGTTTGGTCCCTGCACACCGCACAAGTTTAGGCTGAGTGGGCCGGGTCGGTGGGGCGGAGCGCGTCAGGCCATCTTCACCCAGTGGGAGCGTGTAACCTGGCCATTCAAGACACGCCCCATTCCAGAGGACAAAACTTCAACACTACACTACTGGCTGGGTCTGGCAGGAGGGGTGATGCTGATTTTTGCTCTCACTGAATTGCAGAAGAGAAATAAACCTTTCTTCAGTATATAGTATTGCCTGTATAACATAGTCTGCTCTAAAGATTTGCATTCATGTAGGATGTGTTCTACACATTAAATACCTGAAAATGGTAATTCTGCACAAAAGAAAAATTGGCATGTGACCACTGGTGAACTGCAAGTTTTTTATTCTTTTATTTTTTTAATTGAAGACTGGACTTTGTCTGATCATTTTAAACCATTAATGTTGCTGAGTTTTAAACCAATTAGTTGTGCTGATATTGGCATTGATTCAGAAAAAATCTAGATGAATGGGCACTCTGGAGGTATACAAGCAAGAAAGGACTATGACTGCAGTGAGGGCTTGGGTTAAAAACAGACCATGTTAAAATATTAAAGGTAACTTAAAGAACAAAGGTAACTGAAAGACCAAGGCATGCTTTATAATTAATAACCATGTATTTGTTATACAAGCACTATGTGCAGGGACTTGAATCAACTTGGACCCCTGTTTTGCGCTGTTCTATCCGGATCATTGAAATCACATCAATAAATCTGGTGTGTTTACGTCAAGAGTTTATTCCAGAATATTCACTGGCATGTGAAATCAACATATTTGAGCAAAATATGTTGTTCAAAAACTTGTTGTTACTGGGTCAGGTTTTATGTACTGCCTGCTTTTTTCTGTTTTCCTAAAGAGAAAAGATTGTTTTGCATTCAGTGTCAAGAGTTCAGCTGTTAAATTTAAACACTGTGTACATATACTCTTGACAGCTTTCAGTACACTCATACTTGGGATATTGGTCATCCACGTTCATCAGAATTCAACAAGTGATTTAATTCAATTCAATTCAATTTTATTTGTACATCACTTTTAACAATGGACATTGTCTAAAAGCAGCTTTACAGAACATAACAAACATAGTACAAAAATCCTAGATGTTCAAAATCATCCCCAGTTGTGGAGACTGTGGCAAGGAAAAACTCCCTTAGATGGTATGAGAAAGAAAGCTTGAGAGGAACCAGACTCAAAAGGGAACCCATCCTCATATGACTGCAGTAAGTAGCACTTCTTATCACAATGAGTTTTACTCTACTGGATATACAAGTGTTTTCTTTAGATCAGTCAACATGCAGGCGTATTCACTTGTCAAGAAGAAAACAGTTCTTGAATTTAAAACATTGTCTATAGAGTTTTGTGGAGGAAAATGCACATCTCTCATAACAATTGTACATCTGTATATTAATTGATCAAAAGAAAATGGTTGTATTCAGTATAATGCAATTCTCATAACAGTCAAAGAATATGCAGTTGTATTTAACACAACACACATAACTTTGTGTGGTTACTCACAACATTCATATCACCATTCTAAATTTACTAAAAATGTTTTTAATGAGATATGTGTGTTTCTATGAATAAGATGAACCAGTATATGAAGTACCTTGCAATGCTCTACTCACACCAGAGCTGTGGGGATTGTGCTGTTGTTACACTATAGAATGAAAAGAATTTGAACTTAAGACTTTTAAGACAGTCACATGGACTTGTCAGGCAGACCTTGTGTTTCCATGTAGGAATTACGAGTTTGTTTAAGGGCGGGGTTTAAATCGTTTGGCCAATCAAACAGCACCATATTCTTGGCGCTGCCCTTTCGCAGTCTAGGAAGTTTCACAAAAACAGTTGGTGTGTAATTTTTGAAGGATATCTTTCCTTGATATCTCGGCAGTAATGTAAGTCTGTGTCTCAAATTCAGTCTTTCTCATTGCTATTTATTTACTCGGTGTAGTTGTATTAAATGCACAGCACTAAAGAAATCGGGGTTACACTGATGTCAAATCGGCAAATCGTTTCCAAGAGAAATCCACAGTCAAGTATTCATTTTGGTACTCAGTTTTATTTTTTTATTTTACTGCTTTTCAATTGTAATGTGCATAAAAATGAAAAACCTATAAAAAAAAAAAAACTATATTTTTAAATGTATTAAATTAAAAAAAAATAGAATTAAAAAAATATTATAAAATAATTATCATTAAAAATATTTTAAAGGCACGTTTACAGGGATTCTCCATTTGCATTTTCTTTCTGAGCTGGAGAGGCGGAGCTTAAGCGCACGTTTTATGTATAGCTTGCAGTGCAGACACGAGTCAGAAGATCAGAGATATCAGTCGAGTTAACATGGATAACTTCATCACACGTGCTAAAAGGAGTTGTGGCGATGGTCCGTCGTCAGCACCATCAGCTAAAAAGTCTAAAATAAGAAAATATGATGAGAGCTATATTCAGTTTGGCTTTACAGTGGCTGGGACAGATGTTGAACCGCTGCCCCAATGTGTAATATGAGCAGATTTGCTGGCAAATGATAGCATGAAGCCATGCAGGTTAAAGAAACTAAACACCCACAACTCAAAGACAAACATTTTTCAAATTAAAGTTATCTTGCCTTACACAGCAGAAACACACCATCAGCAAACACACAACAGTGTCAAACAAGTGCCTAGAAGCGTCCTACGACATCTCATAACAGGTTGCTATGTTAGGAAAATCTCACACAATTGCCGAGGCGCTTATTTTACCTGCTGCTAAAGAGATATCTGCCAGGTCATGTTTGGTGAGACTCCCGCACAACAGATTGGTAACATCCCCCTTTCTAATGACACCATTCTGACATGGCAAATGACATTAAGGAGCAGTTGCTTGCTAACATCATGCAAAGCCAGTACTATGCACTGCAGCTCGATGAGACAACTGATGTTGCGGTTGCTAACCTATGTCAGATATATTACAAATGGCAACATTGAGGAAGACATTCTTTTCTGTCTGTCTCTTCCAGCGCATACAACTGGCGAAGCACTATTTGGTGTTTTGGATGAGTTTATACAGGTTGCAGGCATGTCATGGAGTAGCTGTGTTGGGATTTGCACAGATGGGGCGCGTTCCATGACTGGGAGGGTTAGCGGCCTGGTCACTCGTGTCCTGCAGTTAGCCCCATTAGCCAATTGGACCCACTGTATGATTCATCGCAAATCTCTTGCATCAAAGCAAATGCCCGAGTCTCTCGAATCTGTTTTAAAGCAGGCAGTGCAAATGGTCAATTTCATTAAAGCACGGCCATTAAATTCACGCTTGTTTTCCCTGCTTTGTCAGGAAATGGGAGCCGAACACGAGCACTGAGGTGCGCTGGCTCTCCAGAGGTCGGATTTTACATCGCCTCTACGAATTGCGAACAGAAGTGAAGGCGCTTCTAGTTGATGCAAAGTCCGACCTTGCATGTTACTTGGACGACCCTCTGTGGTTAGCATTGTTGTCATACATTATAGACATTTTTGAAAGGCTGAATGTGTTAAACATGTCGATGTAAGGGAGAAATGCAAACATTTTGCTTCATTCAGAAAAAATCAGTGCATTCGTTGGCAAGTTGGATCTTTGGCATGAATAAAAGTTGATGAATAAAAATGTTGAAATGTTTCCCAACTTCGCTGATTGTGTGCAAGACACAGGAATAGATATCTCCTCTTTGATCAGTACAGTCACTCAGCATGTTGATTGTCTGAAAAAACAATTTGTCCGTTATTTCAGTGAGGATTTCAGTTCGTTTGCTTGGGTCAGAGACCCCTTTAGCTGCCCAGGAAAAGATCTATCAATTGACATGGAAGAGCAGTTAGTTGAATTAAAGAGCGACACCAGACTGAGACATCTCTATAGCTCTTGCTCTCTGCCTTCATTTTGGTTGAGTGTGATGACTGAATATCCTCAGCTGTCTGACGCAGCAGTTAAATTACTGCTTCCATTTGCATCAACTTATTTGTGCGAGTCGGGGTTTTCAAAACTGATGGCAATAAAAAATAAATATCATCACGCTTCACGCTTCTTTGTAAAAATAAGCAAGCGCAGGTTTCCAACTAATTCACAGTAGCATGGTTAGCGAAACACACCCAAGTTCCAGTTGGCATATTACATCACATCACATTACATGTAATTAGTTTTATATTATTTAGAAACATTTTAGATAAATTAAGGGCGTGTTCCACTATTGTCCTTGTATATGTTTTAAAAGCAAAAAAAGAGACAAAAAAACAACTATCTATCTATCTATCTATCTATAATGGGGGGGGTGCCACATTACAGGACAGGTTTGGGGGGGGGATGTCAGTTGCAAAAGGTTGAGAACCACTGCTCTAGCATGATCATGATGACTATTTAGTTTCATTTACTTTCATTATAAAGCCTTTAATTCTACATCCGATTGTCTGCATGTAGAAGAAGCAGTATGGCTCGGCGAGTTGCTGTGATCGGAGGAGGAAGCTCTGGACTGACCTGCATTAAGTGTTGCTTGGATGAAGGTCTGGAGCCAGTGTGCTTCGAAAGCAGTGATGACATTGGAGGACTCTGGAGGTTTAAGGTTGGATGAAGCTTCAATGTCTATTATGTTTTAATGAATATATAAATATGTCCTACATTTAAGCATAAACTTAAAACATGCATGTGACTGAAAGATTAAGACACAGAAACCTTGTCTTCACATACTTTCCCCATCCAGGAGAATCCTGAGTCTGACAGGGCCAGCATCTATCATTCAGTGATCATCAACACCTCAAAGGAAATGATGTGTTTCAGCGATTTCCCCATTCCAGCTCATTTCCCAAACTACATGCACAATTCTTACATTATGGACTACTTTCACATGTATGCTGATCACTTCCAGCTCAGGCGCTATATCCGCTTGCAGGTCAGCAGGCAATTAGTGCAACTTTATTACTAACCTTCTCCAGCCATTTGATTAAATACTGTGTTAAACTTGGACCATAGTTTATGTTTCATTAACTGTTAATGTCTTACAGGTTATGTATATTGCACATGTTTTAAAGTCTGGAAAAGAAACTGCCCTTCTCTTACTGCAGATATGTGTATATGTTTCAGACGAAAGTACTTAATGTCAATCAAAGACCAGATTTTGCTCAGTCTGGTCAGTGGGACATTGAGACAGAAGACCAGGATGGGAAGAGAGAGAAACATGTGTTTGATGCTGTGTTTGTCTGCACCGGACACCACTGTCACCCTAATCTTCCTCTGAAAGATTTTCCAGGTACAGCATCAAAAGTCTTTAATGAGCAGTATTTGAAACATACATGAAGCCTCTGTAGCTTTAGATGAACAACAACATAATAAATGCCCTTTGGCATAGTAGATTGTGTTACTGTTTTAACAACTGCAGGTTATCAGTTGGCAAGGGCAATGTTAATATTGTTATATAATTGCTACAGTATCCACATTATACTAAACTGTGGAATTTGTTTATTTATTAATTGTGCAAATTGAAAAGGCTGGTTCAAATGTATGTGTATTTTAAGTTAATTTTTTTACAGGTCTACCTTAAGAGCAGAATAGCATCTTTTTCACTTGTGCTTGATTTAGGAATATATAGAATATGTAGATTAAGATATTTCTACTAAAAACTGCAAAATACTGGTGTGGGAATTAAAATATAAAACAGATTATCTGGTGTACCATGCCTTCATACATCTGGTCAAAAAGATCACATCAGCTATTTACCTCTTATCCCTACAATCTCCCCTTATTTTTTAGTCACTCATCTCGTAGCTATGATTTTTATGTGGCGCAGCCCAGTGTTACACCTCATTCCTCTCCTTCTTGCATGCTGTGCAGGGCTCGACTGTTTGCGATTCTTTGACATGGAAAAACATTTAAACAACTGAAATATCAAATAGGAGTGTAAGGACAGACAACTACAGCAGTCTTACAGCACCGAAAAGTTCATTGACACTCGTGCACAGACATCATGATGCGCACTCAGCGTCATGACAATTGGCAGCGTTTCACGTGGCTCTGATCTCAATCACTTTTACTTAAATGGGTTGCTTTAAAAGCTTTATTTGATAATTCACCTTTTTTTAAAAAAAACTTATCTATATCTCATTCGATATGCTTTTCAGTTTAATCAAGACAAATGATTTTTTTAATTTATAAAGCCGTATTGTTAAAAGTTTTGGGAAACATGACCCAAGCTTTCAGAAAAGTTACTGAACAGCTTTAGTCATCTGAAGGACAATTACCTCGAAAGGTTTACTGTCAAGCCTTGCTGGGATAATATTCTAACTTAATATTTCTGTTCAGTTAATTTACTCACTAATAACACTGACATTATGGGACCAGCATAGAGTAGCTGAGGAAAGTGGTCAATGAAAGAGGAAAGAGTGAGCTAAAGATATGGTTACAAAGTCCACGTGCAAATGTTTGCACTTGGATTTATCTTTAAACACCTGCCAACAATATTTAACAGGTGTATTCACCCCCATGTGTCATGTGTCTCTCTGTAACTATTCCTGTGTAGGATAAACGGTACAGAAAATGGATGGATTGATGCACCTCCAATACCAACAGTATTAAAAGAAAGCCTGAAAATCTTATTCATATCATTTTCATGCCTCTTACTGCTATTAATTGTCTGTGTGTCTCACAGTTGGCATAGTCCTGACATGAGTAACTCATGGGAGTCATATGCAGAAGTGAACAATTGAGCAACGTCAGCAAATACTGTTTCTTCACATGGTGTATTAGGCATTAAATAAAAAACAGATTTAAATACATTTAGATATTGTTATTAAAAATCTTTACTTCAGGTATAAACACTTTCAAGGGGAAATACTTCCACAGTCGCGACTATAAGACTGCAGATGAATGGCGGAACAAGAGAGTGGTTGTGATTGGAATTGGTAATTCAGGAGGCGACATTGCTGTGGAGCTCAGCAGGGTGACCAGACAGGTGGGTAAAACACTTCTACAGTGTCCTTCAATGGAAATAACAAATTCAAATTCAAGTTTTATTTGTCGCATACATAATTGTACTCAGTATGATATACAGTGAAATGCTTACACGACTGTTTTGTCCCTTGAAAAGGAAAAAGGAATAAGGACAGGAAAAAGAAAAAGATAAAATATAAAAACTAAAATTTTTACAGTAGGTAAAATAAAATATAAATAGAATAAGGTAAAGTATAATATGTACAGTATATAGAATATATGTATATAGAATAGGTATATAGAATATAGAATATGTTTAAAAATGTAAAATGTAAACAACTGTAATAAATAACAAAACTATGTAAAGTTTGTGCAATGTGCAGAGAGTAGCAGTACGGGATGGTCCTGGAGTGAAATGAGATGATTTCAGCAGTGTTATTGTCCATCTTTAAAGTGTAGGACATCTTTAAAGTCTTCCTGGCCTTGGTCCAGCAACGCTAGTTGTAAATTGAGTGCAGGTAAGGGTGCTTTGTACGGATGATGCGCTCAGCTGATCGCACCACCCTCTGAAGAGCTTGTCTGTCCTGCATGGAGCTGTTCCCAAACCAGGTTGTGATGTTTCCTGTCAGGATGCTCTCTATAGTGCAGGAGTAAAAGTTCCTAAGCACTTTAGCGGGTAGTTTAAAGTCTCTCAAGCATCTGAGGTGGAAGAGATGCTGCCAGGCCTTTTTCACCACAGTGTTGATGTGACTGAACCATGACAGGTCCTGCATGATGTGAACACCGAAGTATCTGAAGCTGTCCACTCTCTCCACTGGGCTCTTGTTGATCACAGGGGTCTGGTAGTTCCTCTCCTGCTTTTTGCTGAAGTCCACTACCAGCTCCTTAGTCTTGCTGATGTTAAGGAGGAGGTTGTTCCTCTGGCACCAGTTCTCCAGATTCCTAATCTCCTCCAGGTAGGCCATCTCATTGTTGTCGAAGATTAGTTTGACCACAACGGTGTCATCAGCAAACTTGATGATGGTGGTGGAGTTGGTAGTGGCCATGCAGTCATATGTGTACAATAAGTACAGCAGGGGGCTCAGAACACAACCCTGGGGGGCTCCAGTACTGAGGGTGAGGGAGGTTGAGACATGTCTGCCCATCCTTGCTGCCTGTGGTCTGCCAGTTAGGAAATTGGAGATCCACTGACACAGAGATGGGCTGAGTCCCAGGTGCTCCAGCTTGGTGGTGAGTGTGGAGGGGATTATAGTGTTCAACATTGAACTGTAGTCGACAAACAGCATTCTAACATAATTCCCCTTTCTAGTGTCCAGGTGAGTGAGTGATGTGTGAAGGAGGTGAGAAATGGCATCATCTGTTGAGCGGTTCGGCCGGTAAGCAAACTGTAGTGGATCCAGTGTGTCTGGTAGTGAAGAGATGATGAAATCTCTGACCAGCTGCTCAAAGCACTTCATCACTACTGAGGTCAGTGCTACAGGGTGGTAGTCGTTGAGGGATACAGGATGGAGTTTCTTTGGGACAGGAACAATGATGGATTTTTTGAAATATGTGGGGAGTACCGACTAGGTTAAGGAGAGGTTGAATATATCTGTGAACATGGGTGCACACGGGTGCGGCAAATGCAGCATCTGAATCCTGAAAAGCCTACCTACAGTACTATTGCTAAAAATAAAAGTCAGAATACAATGACTTATTTTTAGCAATAGTACTGTAGGTAGGCTTTTCTGGCAGACTTCATGGAGGCTTATTGGCTGAGCTGCATAGTTAATAAAATAAAGGACAGTGTTTGTAATTGCCTATGTAATTCACTGGGAAAATGCTGGCTAAAGGAAAAATGGTGAGTGCTAGTGGCATTCACATGTGACGTTTTATTTAATTTATTCTAAAATTTGCAAACCAATTGAGTGACAGTGAAACAATGAAGTCAGAGCACATGTAGTTCTGTTCAGTATTTCTGTAGACATCTACAGTGGTCTAAATAATTAATCCTGTCTACATATTCAGGTTTTCCTGAGCACTCGGAGAGGCTCCTGGATCCTGAATCGTGTAGGAACAAAAGGCATTCCAATAGATATGATTTTTACCAGGGCATTTCAATTGCCCATGGGTATTCTGCCCTTTGGGTTCTTATGCAACATAGGAGAGAAGAGGATCAATGAGAGATTTAACCATGAAATGTATGGGCTGAAGCCGAAACACAGGTACATTGACAAATCACTTTAAATGCTTACATTTTATTTGCATTTCATAATAGTGTTACACCATTTGCAGTTCATTAAATTTAGAAGAAGGAAAAGCCTTTATTATCGCCACACATACATTACAGCACAGTGGAATTCTTCCTTCACATATCCCAGCTTGAGGAAGTTGGGGTCAGAGCACAGGGGCAGCTATGATGCAACACCCCTGGAGCAGAGAGGGTTAAGGGCCTTGCTCAATTGCCCAATGTTGGCAGCTTGGCAGTGCTGGGGCTTAAACCCTGACCTTCCAATCAGCAACTCGAGCCTTAATCACTTGATCTACCATTGCCCCCAACAAATGGCACTGGAGACATAAATTTAAACATGGCTCCTTTGTTAAACAGCACTTTTCTATCCTGTTTTGCTAAACCCATTGTGTACAGTTAATACCTGATCATTTCTGAGCTATTATACTATAAAATTAGGCATTTCTTGAATGTCTATGGATGGATGTCCTACAGAGTTAACTAAGCACATTTCCTTGTCACATTCTTACAGATTGCTCAGCCAGCACCCTACGGTAAATGATGATCTGCCAAATCGACTCATTTCTGGCACCATCAAGGTGAAGCCAAATGTGGGTGAATTCCGTGGCTCCAGTGTCATCTTTGAGGATGGGACCATTGAGGACGACATTGACCTGGTGGTGTTTGCCACAGGCTACACTTTCTCTTTTCCCTTCCTGCAAAGCCGTGTGGTCTCAGTCACAGAGAACAAGGCACAGCTCTACAAGTATATGTTCCCTCCATGCCTTGAAAAATCCACTCTGGCCATCATTGGCCTCATCCAACCTTTGGGAGCCATCATGCCCATCTCTGAGATGCAGGCTCGCTGGGCCACGCGTGTCTTCAAAGGTAAGCATGTTTCCTGGGCATTATCTTGCAGGGCATTCACTTTTCTGTAATCATCATGGTGTTTTTTAGCTTTTTATGAATGTGCCTTTTTTATAGACAGAACTTTTTTTCTTGACCATCTGACATGTACCCAGAAACGCTAGCTATATGAATGTTTTTTTTAATGTTGCAATACAGGGACTTGTAAGCTTCCATCAACAAGCAACATGCTGAAAGACATTAAAGCGAAGGGAGACAGTATGGCAAAGAGGTAATATCCAATTTGTCTGCGGAAAACTCTCTTGAAATAAAAGGATTAATTAAAGACATTATTTTTAAAGAGGATTTATAGAGTACTGAGGATAATATGGTACTCTGTCTTTTCTTATTTAGGTATGTAACCTCCCAGAGACATACCATCCAGGTAGATTACCTCCCCTACATGGATGAGCTGGCCACACAAATAGGTGTGCGTCCCAACCTCCTGTGGCTGTTCCTGAGTGATCCTGTTTTGTGGTTTAGAGTTTTGTTCGGTCCCAGCACACCTTACCAGTTTCGGCTATTTGGGCCGGGTCAGTGGGCCGGGGCTCGTCAGGCCATCCTCACCCAGTGGGAGCGTGTAACCCAGCCATTCAAGACACGCTGTGTCCCTATGCAGGAGTCACATCACTCCCATCTTCCTCTCCTCCTGTCTGTGTCTGCTGCTGCTCTACTGTCGACTGTCTACTTTACCAGGTCCAACATGCCTAGTTTCCTCCCAGACATCACGTCCTTCCTGGAGAGGCTACAATCTTACCTGCCTCTACCTATGTTGAGGCAGTGATCACTAATGCAGTGATTTATTTCAAAACAGCTCATAGAGTGGTTTATTCCTGCAGGCATCATACATGCAGAAGGGGTAAAAAAAAAAAAAAAAAAAAATATATATATATATATATATATAATAAAAAACTGTATATATATAATAAAAACTGACTAACCCTTTATGAGTAAGAAAGTGAAATTGTTTTTAACAGTTCTAAAGTTTTAAAGCCTCATCATGAGATACATGATTCTCACTCTAAATATCTACATACACACATTCCACTCGATTAGAGACTTGTGTCTTTGACTGCAAATAACAATCGCCATGACCGCCTGCCTAATATTGTGTTGGTCCCCTTTTGCTGCCAAAACAGCCCTGACCATGAAAAGGCATAAACTTCACTAGATCCCTAAAGGTGTCAAAATTTTAAATATGTGGCTATAGCTATAGAGAGCAATACAATAATTAGTGTCTGCAGGCAACAGGGAAGCATGCTGGATGTTCCTTGCGAGTTTGGGCCTGCATTTCTGCAAATGAAGCTGGAGATTTGGTCAGGATTAATGGGAATATACAAACTTGAGAAATACAGGCAGAATACTTATCCAGAATGCAGTACCATCAAGGTGGTGTCTGATTGGCCCCAAATTTATTCTGCAGCTGGACGACAACCCCAAACATAAAGCCACTGTCATCAAGAACTATCTTCTGAAGAACAAGGAATCCTGGAAGAGATGTTTCAGCCTCCACAGAGCCCTGATCTCAACAACTTGCCTAAACCTTTTGCGCAGTATAGTATATAGTATAGTGTATATATAGCCCACTTTATTAGGAACACTTGACAACTAATAAGACCATCATTGTGGAAGCAGCACAAAGCATGGAACCTGAAGCTTCAATATTTGAATAAATATATAAACCTGAGCATGAACTTAAAAACCTGCATGTGATTGTAGGACTGATTAACTGACTCTCACAGTAAAGTGTATTTGCATGTTCTGAAATGAATGACAGATACTTTCTCATCACGTTTCTTCCCCTCCAGGAGAATACGAGGAGATACGAATTATAAATTGTTTAATACGAATTATAAATCGTTAAATTTGTTGGTGTCAAAAAATATATGCAGCAAAAAATGTCAAATTTTTAAAAGTGATATGTGAGTGTGTTGGTTATACATGTGAAATGATAATGTGTATTTTCTAAAATATATACAGTAATGACTGCAATACATTTTTGTTCCTTTGGGTAGGAGAGTGTCTTGTAGAAATGCACTAAACATAAGAGCTAAGGGCTTTTGCATTACAATATCTCAAATGTTGTGTTAATGTGGGTGAGTAAAGGTTAGATTGGATAAACATTTGCACATATATTGCGTATTTATTTTTCAAACCTAACTTTCACTTGATAAGTGACTGCATTTGAGTTATATATTTACTACTGATGATACAAATTGTACAATCCATGCAGCTTTGATGTGAGCAGTTTTTCAGTTACATTTCCATTTTAGATAAAAATAAAAAATATGCTGATGTGTGAACATTGTTTCAATTTACAAGGTTATTTGTGTCTTATTTGCTAAAAAAAAATTCAACAATTCTGATCAGCCAGGCAAATAGTATTCTCTCTCTCTCTCTCTCTCTCTCTCTCTCTCTCTTTCTCTCTCTCTCTCCCTCTCTCTGTATTGTCCCTTTTTTATAAAAGAACACAACACACAAATTTCTATGAATATGATTTAAAATAAATGTTGTGTTTACATGTGAGTGGGTGTTATAAACTGATTTACTGACATCATACCTTGCACTGAGTTTTGGGCTCTCACACTGCTGATTAAATTATGTATGTTTCAGCTTGAACAGGAAACACTTTACTGTTAAAACACAGTAAAACTATGTAGTAATATGATTAATGTGCTAAGTGCTGATTTATCTAACTCCAAAAAGTTGGGGTTTTTTCTCCCAAAACGTCTCTACTTTTTAGTCCTGCAGTTTTTGAGATAACCAAACTGGAGCAATGCCAAATTGTTCAGTCTTTTTGGAAAAGGTGAGTGTGTATACAGTGTTTTGATCCGATTCCCATTTGAGGTGTGTTTTTTTCCATGGGCATGAATGGAAATAGACATACCAAAGACGTGAAACGGAGGAGGAACCTCTGGCTTGACCTGCATAAAGTGCTGTTTGGATGGCCAGTGTGCTTTGAGAGCAGCGATGACATTGTTTAAGGTGGAAAATTAAAGTTAGAAATTACAGAAGCAATGAGGCAATAGAGTTGTTACTAGGTTTTAAGAATACCTTACAGTAAAGGCATTTGCAAATCAAATGCAAAGCTGGGTTTTGGCATAAGGAACATAAACCCACTAATAATATTAAACCTGCCTCTGACAGGTTAAGTGAATAACATTGATTATATCATAACAATGGCATCACAGGGTGAGATATATTAGGCAGCAAGTGAACAATTAGTTCTCAAAGTGTAAGGATCTGAGCAACTTTGACAATGGCCAAATTGTGATGGTTAGATGACTAAGCCAAAGCATCTACAAGCAGATTTTGTATCATGTTCCTGTATTGCAGTGGTTAGTACCTACTAAAAGTGGTCCAAAGATGGACAACCAATTACAGATAAAGTGGTGAATAAATAATTTTTGTGTCATTTGTAATCTATAATTCACTAAAACATCCCCCAAAACCTTTTTATGTGGAAATATAACATATACAATATAACATGTATCAGAACATTGACATTAAATGTTTGGTCAAATTCAATGGGGTCAGACAGTGATCCAATCATAGTGAGGTATCGTGGGCCTGCTTGCCAGGGTTGGTCTCAGCTATGGCCTTGGTATAGGGCACGGGAGGCTACAACATCTGCCTTGACAAGGAACACGGCTTAGTTTAGCACCATAGGCCACCTGGTGAGAGCTCAGCACTGCAGAAGGCCACCCTATCTGCCTTGTTGTGGAAGGGTCTTGGAGCTGTGGGCTGAAGGCCACCTCATCAGCCTCTGTGGAAAGCTCTGCACTGGAGGCCACCCTATTGGCCTCACCATATAACAGAGCTTGGAGCTTAGCACCAAAGGCCTCTCTGTCAGCCTCTGGAGAGAGAACAGTGCTGGAGGAGGCTGCCCCATCATCCTCCTGGCAGAGCTCTGCTCTGAAGACTACCCTGTTGGACTAATCATGAAACAGGGCTTGGAGTGCAGAGCTGGAGGCCACGCTATAGGCGTCATTGTGGAACAGGCCATGGGACTCTGTGCTGAAGACTGCCCCATCAGCGCCAGAATCCACCCTACTGGCCTCCACAGGGAGCTCAAGAGTGAGGGTTCCATGTTTGACCGCCGGCTGTAGCTTAGAGTCAAAGGCTACCAGGTTTACCTCAAAATACCTGGTGGCATAAGGTTGGCTCTTGCCAGTCATTCATCAAGCAAACTTTTCCACCTTCAGCAGGAAGGGGTTTCCCATGGCAGCAAGGATCTCTGCCCATCATATGGCTCATCCCCTCAGGTGGGACAACAGGAACCCCAGTCACTGTTCTTGGGCTTGGGGTGTATTATGGTCTAGCAATAGAACTGGGCTTGAAGCATGAACCGAAGGAGCAGATCCTTATTACTCCAGGAGTCAGGCGGGATTTCCAGGAGTCAGACATTCATTATGGTACGGCACCACTCTCACCAGCCTGCTGCTTTCATGTTTAGGTAAAGTATTTGTCAGATGATTACAGGGACAGAAGCAGGCTGATGTTCAAAGTCAGGAATACAGAAAAAGTCAAACACCAGAATATTTCTCACAGACTGGTTAAACAAAGGGCAACAGCTCAGTGCAGACTGGGACATGGCTCATATACTATGCAACAAGAACAACACAGGCAAGGATTTCAACATGTACAGGAATCAAGAACGAAACTGAAAAAGGGGGGCTTAATCATGAAACTTGAGGGAAAGAGGAATGACAAGAAAGGGGCGGAGACAGGAGGTGAATCAAAACAAAAACACATGCTACATAAACAAAGAACAAAGCAGAAAAGAAATGAAAAAGAAATGAAATAGAGCACTGTACTACTGTGTGACGCCACACATACTGCAGAGCTTGGCTCACAGCGCAAGGGGGAGATCTGTAAGACTATTGAATCTAGAATGCTTACAAACACTGTTCTCAGAAGGTCTTGCAGATTATCTAAATGAAAAAGTCTACAGCGATTAATGCTTTGTCTAAAAAACAAACAGGTTTGAGACTAAATCCACAAAGTCACAAAGAAATTCAGAACATAGACTGGGGGGTATGTTAATAATTATTAGTGTGATTAACTGAAATATAACCTATGCTAAGAACTGGTCATAGAAGAAGCTAAAATATCTCCAGCCTTTCTGTTGTACACTACATCAAGTGGCAGACTTACCACATCTGTACTAAAATAAGTATTCATTTAAAGTCATTGCTATCCACTAGTTCTACATTAGTGTTGCTGTGTTTCTTTGCATTTGCAGGAGACCCCAGAGGCTGAACGCTCCAGCATATACCAGTCACTGGTTGTAAATACCTCAAAAGGGATGATGTGCTTTAGTGATTTCCCCATGCCAGCACACTATCCGAACTACATGCACCACTCCATGATGCTGAAATATTTACAGCTGTATGCCGAGCATTTTGACCTGCTCAAGTACCTTCATTTCCAGGTTATCATTAGTTATTTCTTCGTTTCGATTTTTATATTTTGATGTTAATATGCATATGCAGAAGCTAATGTTTGTTTGACTTCTCTGACACAGGTCAGTGGGAGGTGGTAACTGAGAACAGAGATGGACAAAAAGGAACACAGGTGTTTGATGCGGTACTTGTGTGTTCGGGGAGTTTCACACACCCTGTTACACCCCTCTCAGCATTTCCTGGTATAATCATGCTACCACTCTTCATACTTAAAAAGCACTTAGACATCAAATTCAGTCTCATTTTGATCCTTTTCTATTCTTCTTTATCCTTTTTTTCTGCTTTAGGAATAGACACATTTCCTGGGAAGTGTTCTCACAGTTGGGAATATAAGGATCCACATTCATTCCATGGGAAGAAGGTAGTGGTTATTGGCACTGGTGACTCGAGTGGAGACATTGCTGTGGAGATCAGCAGAGTGGCAGAGAAAGTAAGCACACTCTGATCAACACACACTCCTGTAGATTCCTGCTTTTCCGGAAACTGGTTAAAACTATCCAAAAACAAAATGATTTTGTTTAAATGAAAATGTCTATTTGAACAGCCACCCAGAAAACAGCCGTCTTTTCCTTCATAATATACTATTCCCTGCGTTAATTCTATTAATGACTAATGTTAGGTAATCCCTGATGAGCCAAAACATTAAGTCATCCAAAGATGTAACAAGAAAGTTACACTGAACATCATCTCGAAATAGCTGTGTATGCAAAGGCCTGGAATAAATTAAATTGAAGGCAAAAATTTGGTTCTCATGTCCTTTTGGATGTGGGATAATAGCCATAAAGACTCTGATAAGTGCAAACCATTATGGCCAGACAAATGGGCTGGAGCATCTCTAAAATTGCAAGTGTTTCTGGTCAGTAGTGGTGAGTACCTTCTGACAAGGAGGAACAATCTACAAACCGGGCCCAGGGAGCCCGCATCAGTTCAAAAAGGCAACAAAGGCTATCCAGACTGGTCCACACTAAAAAAAACACTGCAGTCATAGAAATGTTTTAGTGAGTTAGGTGGCCCAATCTGTGTCCCATTTTCTTCCACATTGGACATCCCCATTTACCTGGGGAAGTGATGGCACCAGTATACACTATGAGATGGAAACAAGCTGAAGGAGGCAGTATGATGGTCAGAGCAATGCTTTGATGGGAAACTCCAGGCCTTCTTGTGGTCCAGGCCTTCATCTGAATGTCATGTGGTAGATAATCAGCATGTTCCTCTTGTCTTGTCTCATCTGTTTACATTCAGAAGTGTGTTAGGGATTTTTTATATTGTACCTACAAATGCAACCATACAAGATCTAATTGAACATTTTGTTTCCTGTATATTTTTCACAAAGACTTTTCTGAGCGTGCGTGAAGGAGCATGGGTTGTGGGCCGCATGTCTGCTGGTGGTCTGCCTTTGGACATGAACATAGTTACACATCTGAACGCCCTTCTGCTGCAAGTGTTTCCTCCTGCTTTGCTCAACTGGGCAGTGGAGAGATCTTACAATCAGAAATATAACCACAGGCTGTATGGACTGCAGCCCAGACACAGGTACAGTGGAACAAAACAGCACGTCACTACAACTCACAAATGATTAAGTAAATATTCCTTCAGGCATCTTGCTCATCTATTCTCTTGTAGGATACTCAGCCAGCGTCCCGTCATTAATGATGACCTACCAGGACACATCCTTCAAGGGGTTCTGCAGGTTACACCAAACGTGCGAGAGTTCAGAGGCTCGACTGTTGTATTTGATAACGAGGCAGTCGAAGAAGGGATAGATGCAGTTGTTTTCTGTACAGGATACAAGGCAAGCTTCCCATTCTTACTCCCCTCACAGAACAGCGACCCTGTGGGGAAAGTGAGCCTCTATAAAAGAGTCTTCCCTCTATCCCTAGAACGCCCCACACTTGCCTTTATAGGATTAATCAACGCAAAAGGACCTCTAATGCCTGTAATGGAAATGCAGGCACGATGGGCCACTCGAGTCTTTGCAGGTATTACAGAGCAGGAGAAAAAAGATGCCAATATTCTTACAAAATCAACTTAAATTGGGGCAGATGCATTATAAATCATCTCAGCCTTTAGCATAGTTATCTGTGAATATAGTCATGTAGCTGCTTCTTATTGTTTGGTAATGTTCCTACTTACTGTTTGGAAACAAGAACAATGACTTATGGAGGTAATTTAGTAATTAATAAATTAGTTGTTACATTGTTAGTCATACATTGTTATATTTATTATGTTGTGAGCTATGTAAGTGAAGTAGCCTGTTTGTGACTCCTGAATCTTTGGAAAAAAGATAAAAGATCTTAAAACATGTTATATTTTTTTCTTGGGGTTTTTTTTATTATTTTTTTTTTATTTTATTATTTTTTTATGGGTGATTCTCACGAAACCACTGAAACACCACGGCACTAATGATTTTAAATTAAAAAAAAGTGTAATTTAGTAATATAAAAAAGCATCAGAATAAAGACAATACTGTTCTCTACCTTGCACAATGTGTAATTTCAACATGAGAATGAATTATTTTTCTATTTTACTGCATTTTCTGCAACCGCAACGTGTCCGGCTGTGTCTGAATGTGTGTTATGAATTAATTTAAACAAATTAACATAAAAAAAATTTAGAAAAAAAATAAATGGATGTTCTACTAGATTATTCTAGATGACAGAATTTTTTTTTTCATGTTCATGTATAATAATAATGAAAAAAAGTAGGAAAATGATGTGTCCATGCCTGATGTTCTCATCCTCCGAAACACTTTTTAAGGACTGTTTAAACACACAGACAGAACGTAAATAGAGTTTGATTATGAGTGATGGAGCACATGGGACAGTTACTTCAAGACAGTGACCAGGTAAGATCATCTTTTTATATTTTTCCAGTTAAATGATAAATATCCTATCGTCAGAATGTTAACATGACTTTTTGATTATCATTACCGAAACAGGAAGTTTTCTACATTTCGAAAACTTTTAGATTTACAATTTTTTTTTATGAAAATGTACTTTACTGAGGTCTTATTATATGCATTGAGAAAAAATTAGTAAAGCCATCATGGCTTCTCTATTGTTAGCCAAACATCCCGAGGCACCTCATCCTCCACAACACCATTCTCATACACCGCAACCATTTAAGGCCAGTTGTGGTAAAGAGAACTTTAAATATCTCTTATGAATTTAATATTAATTTCAAATTTCCTAAATGTTGATATTTTGCTTTATGATTTGTTTCGTTGTAGACAATCAGCAAGTGTGAAAAAAAAAAAACTTTAGCAAAGGTCAGGGTGACAAAGTCCAGGGAAAAATTATACAGAAACCCAGAACTGCTGGAGGAGTACAGAAGAGGGAGGTTAGGAGAGAGAGAGAGAGAGAGAGAGAGAGAGAGAGAGAGTGTGAGAAAGAGAGAGAGGTTAGGTTTGGGGATGTTACAGCAGGTGTAATTAGCAATAAACACCCTACAGTGTTAGGAAATGTACATGAGAGTATACACACACACACACACACACACACAACCCTTTAGCCACTACTATAACAGGACTTTGGTGCTCGGCTGAGTGTACTGGTCATACTGTGGGAAATTCCCGCCACACAACGGCATGTAGGTCGTGTGATTCTTAATGTGACAGCAGCCTAATAAATTTGCTGCACAATTTCGTTATAATTTAGTAATTTATTTACATAATGAATAAACAGTTATTTGTTCTTCTGTTAGTAATTTGTTTGTTTGTTTTATTTTCTTGTTTACTTTACTTTTCAATTCATTTCAAAGACTAAAATTACTAAATTTTATTATTATTATTTTTTTAAATTTTTTTAAATTATTAAAACTCTACCCCACCCCACAACTTCAGGCCCAGTATAGAACACACACACACACACACACAGACACACGGACACACACACACACACACAAACATAGTAAGCATCAAGTCTATACTATATGATGACGTATACATAAAATGTTTTTCCCCCATATTATGAGACTAATTTAATGTAATGCTTTCTTTCCGCTTCCAGGAATCAAAAACGAAAACGAACTGGCAAAATAAAGAAAACTGAAGAGCTGACTAAGAAGCAACATGAAAAGAAAGAAGGACAGCGGTCAGTTATTTTTTAGTGCCATGGTAAAATGGTTCATGTTTTTTTAGGCACACGTTGAAATGTTGTCCTGTTTATTCCTGTTTTAATGTTTTTCTTAATTTTTTTTTATTTTTGGCTTTTGTATTTTTGAAGCACTACACAATAAAACTGTTTTGAACTTGAATGCATGATTGTGCAAATATTATTTGTTTCTTTCTGCATTATCTCAGACTAGTATACAAGTCTCAGAACAAATCTCAGACGAGTATACTTATTATCATTACCGAAATAATTAACCTCATTACCAAAACCTGTATATCATTACCGAAACTCATGTTTTTTAGATGTTAATTTAATTTATAGAAATATAGTACTTTGAATTTAAATGCATGTGCAGAATCTTAAAATGATGTTCTTTCAGGTTTGTTATGTCATTTTGAAAAAAAATGTCAGGTTTCTTCAAAATATAAAGAAAAAATGGTTGTAAATTGTGGACGGTGTTGCGGTAATGAGAGAAATCAGTCAAAATTTTAAAAAAATTGTTAAATTAAAAATAAATATTATTTCAGAACTTCAATCTAGCCATGGGGGTCACAGTCCAATGACTTCTGTGCCGGTCCCAAGCCCGGATAAATAGAGAGGGTTGTGTCAGGAAGGGCATCCGGCGTAAAACATTGCCAAATTTAACCATGTGAATCGTCAGTACTCTAAATTTCATACCGGATCGGTCGAGGCCCGGGTTAACAATGACCACCATCAGCGCCGTTGACCTACAGGGCGCTGGTGGAAATTGGGCTACTGTTGGTCGAAGAAATAGAGGAGGGAGGAGAGTGCGTAGACAGAGAAAGAAGAGGAAAGGTAAGAGTGTAGGACTGAGAATAGGAACTCTGAATGTTGGTACTATGACAGGGAAAGGTAGAGAGCTGGCTGATATGATGGAGAGAAGGAAGGTGGATATACTGTGTGTACAAGAGACCAGGTGGAAGGGTAGCAAGGCTCGTAGTATAAGAGCAGGATTCAAGCTGTTTTATTATGGTGTGGATAGTAAGAGAAATGGGGTAGGTGTGGTCCTGAAGGAGGAGTTTGTGAGGAATGTTCTGGAGGTGATGAGAGTGTCGGACAGGGTGATGAGTCTGAAGTTGGAGATTGAAGGGGTGATGTTGAATGTTGTTAGTGGTTATGCCCCACAGGTAGATTGCGAGTTAGAGGAGAAAGAGAGATTCTGGAGTGAATTAGATGAGGTGATAGAGAGTATTCCAACAGGTGAGAGAGTGGTGATAGGAGCAGATTTTAATGGACATGTTGGTGAGGGGAACACAGGTGATGAGGAGGTGATGGGCAAGTTTGGAGTTAAGGAAAGGAACCTTGAAGGACAGATGGTAGTGGACTTTGCTAGGAGGATGGACATGGCTGTGGTTAACACTTATTTTCAGAAGAGGGAGGAGCATAGAGTGACTTACAAGAGTGGAGGTAGGAGCACACAGGTAGACTACATTCTATGTAGAAGAGGCAATCTGAAAGAGATTAGTGACTGTAAAGTGGTAGTGGGAGAGAGTGTAGCCAGACAGCATAGGATGGTGGTGTGTAGGATGAATTTGATGGTCTGTAAGCAGAGGTCAAAGATAGAGATGGAGAAGAAAACCAAGTGGTGGAAGCTGAAAAAGGAGGAATGTTGTGAGGAATTTAGACAGAAGTTGAGGCAGGCTCTGGGTGGTCAGGTAGTGCTGCCAGATGACTGGGAAACTACAGCAGAAGTGATCAGGGAGACAGGAAGAAAGCTGCTGGGTGTGTCATCTGGAAGGAGGAAAGAAGATAAGGAGACTTGGAATGGGGAAGTTCAGGATAGTATTCAGAGGAAGAGGTTAGCCAAGAAGAAGTAGGACATGGACAGGACTGAAGAGAATAGACAGGAATACAAGGAGTTACAGCACAGAGTGAAGAGGGAGGTGTCTAAGGCCAAGCAGAAGGTGTATGATGAGTTGAACACTAGGTTAGACACTAGAGAAGGAGAGAAGGACTTGTACAGGTTAGCTAGGCAGAGGGATCGAGATGGGAAGGATGTGCGGCAAGTTAGCGTTATTAAGGATAGAGATGGAAAGGTGCTCACAATTGAGGAGAGTGTACAGAGGAGATGGAAGGAGTACTTTGAAGAACTGATGAATGAGGAAAATGAGAGGGAAGAAAGAGTAGAAGGGGTGAACTCTGGAACAGAAAGTAGATAAGATTAGAAAGGATGAGGTCAGGAAGGCTTTGAAGAGGATGAAAAGTGGAAAGGCAGTTGGTCCTGATGACATCCTGGTGGAGGTCTGGAAGTGTCTAGGAGAGGTGGCAGTGGAATTTTTAACTAGTTTGTTTAACAGGGTTTTAGAGAGTGAGAAGATGCCTGAGGAATGGAGAAGTGTATTAGTGCCGATCTTTAAGAATAAGGGTGACTTGCAGAGTTGCAGCAACTATAGGGGGATAAAGTTGATGAGCCAAACAATGAAGCTATGGGAAAGAGTAGTGGAAGCTAGGTTAAGGAAGGTAGTGGAAATTTGTGAGCAGCAGTATGGCTTCATGCCCAGAAAGAGCACAACAGATGCAATTTTTGCTCTGAGAATGTTGATGGAGAAGTATAGGGATGGTCAGAAAGAGTTGCACTGTGTTTGTAGACTTCGAGAAAGCATATGACAGGGTGCCAAGAGAAGAGCTGTGGTACTGTATGAGGAAGTCAGGAGTAGCAGAGAAGTATGTCAGAGTGGTGCAAGACATGTGTGAGAGGAGCAGGACAGTGGTGAGGTGTGCTGTAGGTCAGACAGAGGAGTTCAAAGTGGAGGTGGGACTGCATCAGGGATCGGCTCTGAGCCCCTTCCTTTTGCTATGGTGATGGACCAGTTGTCAGAGGAGGTTAGACCGGAGTCTCCTTGGACAATGATGTTTGCAGATGACATTGTGATCTGTAGTGAGAGCAGGGAGCTGGTGGAGGAAAACCTGGAGAGGTGAAGGTTTGCGCTGGAGAGAAGAGGAATGAAAGCCAGTCGTAGTAAGACTGAGTACATGTGTGTGAATGACAGGGAGGGAAGTGGAACAGTAAGATTACAGGGTGAAGAGGTGAAGAAGGTACAGGAGTTTAAGTACTTGGGGTCAACAGTCCAGAGTAATGGAGAGTGTGGGAAAGAGGTAAAGAAGCGAGTGCAGGCAGGTTGGAATGGGTGGAGAAAGGTGTCGGGAGTTCTGTGTGATAGAAAAATTTCAGCGAGAATCAAGGGGAAGGTGTACAAGACAGTGGTGAGACTGGCCATGCTGTATGGTTTAGAGTCAGTGTCACTGAGACAGAGACAGGAGTCAGAGCTGGAGGTAGCAGAGCTGAAGATGTTGAGGTTCTCTTTGAGAGAGGACAGGTTAAGATGGTTTGGACATGTTCAGAGGAGGGAGAGTGAGTATATTGGTAGGAGAATGTTGGACATGGAGCTGCCAGGCAGGAGGAAAAGAGGAAGGCCAAAGAGGAGGTATATGGATGTAATAAATGAGGATATGAAGCTAGTGGGTGTAAGTGTTGAGGATGCAGAAGATAGGGATAGGTGGAGAGAGATGATTCGCTGTGGAGACCCCTGAAGGGAAAAGCTGAAAGAAGTAGATTATTTCAGAACTTCAAGTAACTGTGCATGACTATTAATAATCCATTTTTAAAACTGTGAAAATGTATTTGCTTTTCTATCAGTGTTAATGTTTTCACAGTGTAATGAGATTTTTTAGGACTTATTTTGGAAATTATGTTCAAAAAGGTGTTAAATGGTAAGTAAAAGTTTTTAAATTAATGTTCACAGATACTCCAGACTTTGTTACTAATGTCTGTTTTAAAATTTTCATGTTTGAAATTTTTAAAACCATGATTTCGTGAGAATCACCCATATAATTGCTCAAAAGAGAAATATAAAGATGTTTGTTGTCTAACTATGTCTCATTTTTCTTTTTTTTAATCTGTCTACTTGATAGATACTCTCGTCCACAGGAAGCTGCACTCGAGGTGGACTATATCCCTTATATGGATTCCATGGCACAGAAAATCAGTGTGCATCCCAACCTCTTGTGGTTGTTCCTGACTGATCCTAGTTTGGGTTTTAGGGTTCTGTTCGGTCCCTGCACACCGTACCAGTTTCGGCTGAGTGGGCCGGGTCGCTGGGACAGGGCTCGTCAGGCCATCCTCATCCAGTGGGAGTGCGTAACCCAGCCATTCAAGACACGCCCCATTCCAGAGGATAAAACTTCTACACTACGCTACTGGCTCGGTCTGGCAGGAGGGGTGATGCTGATTTTTGCTCTCATTTACTTGCAGAAGAGAAATAAACCTTTCTTCTGTATATAGTATGACCTTCATAGCATAGTCTGCTCTAGAGATTTGCATTAACTAGAATGAGTTCTACTCAGTAATTGTCACTTGAAAATGGTAATGCTCCACAAATAAAAATCATGTGAATGATTTAGAAAGCTGTAGCAAGACCATTGGTGAACACGATTTTTAGTCTTGCCACATGTTGAATTGAGGACTGGACTTGGACTCATCATTTTAAAACATCCAAATTGCTGGTCTTAAACCAATTAACTGTGCTGATATTGGTATATCACCAAAATAAAGCCTGGACTGGTAAAATCTGCATAGCAACATATAGACTACAGTAATATTATATGTAGAAAGTGCTCTACTGTATAGTACTGTATTCTACAAAAGTGGCAAGTATTATCTGTCAACTGTATAACTACAACAAAATATCCACTGTTGTGATCTAAAAAAATGTGAGCCATACATTTTATATGAACTGTTTGTTAAATATTGTGTTTTTCATGAAAAATGTAGTAAAATTGGAAAATGGTCAGCTTACACTTTGATCTAGTCACTATACAGTACACCAGTGCCCTCTTACACAGAAACTGCACATTATCACAGCAGACTTATCTTATCAGATTCACGTTATAAAAATCAGACATCTGACAAGCACTGATTCAGAGAAAATCTAGATGAAAGGGCGCTCTGGAGGTATACAAGCAAGAATTACATAAAAGTAAATGAAGAAGGAAAGAAATATGACTGCAATAAGGGCTTGGGTTAAAAACAGACCATATTAAAATATTAAAGGTAACTTAAAGAACAAAGGTAACTGAAGATCAATGCATGTTTTGTAATTACTAACCATGTCTCCTGAGCAGGGTTTGGTTTGTTATACATGCAGTATGTATAGGGACTTCAATAATCATGGAGCCCTGTTTATTGTGCTCTTCTATCCTGATCATGAAATTCTATTCAAATTTATGTTTTACCTCAAACATTTCTTCCAGAATATTCACTGGTATGTGAAATAAACCTAAATTGCATTCACAAAATGGCTGCAGAAAGTAGCTGACTGTATAGTTCATTTTTCTGTAGAGGGAAATACATCTCCCATAAATTTCATGTCTGTATGTTAACTGATCAAAAACAAATGTATTTTGTATGCTGTAATTCTCAGACAGGGAATATGCAATTGTATTCAGTTCAGTTGCATCTGGTGTAACAATGCTACTGAGAGGCATTGACTGCAACTTTGCAACTAGTAGTTTTAATTTTTTATCTTGGACATTGTTGTGAGAGGTTTGTGCATCTCAGCATGACAGTCAAACAAAGCAATGAAAACTTGTTTACATATGTATACTGTCATAATTCCTTATACACCAATCAGCCAAAACAGCCATGACCACTTAAGTATTTTGAAGTTGTCAAAATTTTAAATATGTGGCTGTAGCAGAAGGCAGGTTATTTGCCAAAGGGCTGGAGAGCAATACAATAATTAGTGTCTGCAGGCAACAGTGAAGCATACTGGAGGTTCCTTGTGAGTTTGGACCTGCATTTCTACAAATGGAGCTGGAGATTTGGTCAGGATTAATGGTGTCCTCAATGCTGAGAAATACAGGCAGAATACTTATCCAGAATGCAGTACCATCAAGGTGGTGTCTGATTGGCCCCAAATTTATTCTGCAGCTGGACAACAACCCCAAACATACAGCCACTGTCATTAAGGACTATCTTCTGAAGAACAAGGAATCCTGGAAGTGATGTTTCGGCCTCCACAGAGCCCTGATCTCAACAACTTGCCTAAACCTTTTGCACAGTATAGTATATAGTCCACTTTATTAGGAGCACTTGACAACTAATAACACTATCATTGTGGAAGCAGCACAAAGCATGGAACTCGAAGCTTCAATATTTGAATAAATATATAAACCTGCCTTATATTTGAGCATAAACCTAAAGACTTGCATGTGATTGTAGGACTGATTAACTGACTGTCACAGTATATGAATGTTCTTAAATGAATGACAGAAAAAGTTTCTGTCTCATCACGTTTCTTCCCCTCCAGGAGAATATGAGGAGATACGAATTATAAATCCACTCATATGTGCTGTTGATTGGTGTATAATGTAAAAATATTTTTTGTTGATGTCAAAAAAATACATGCAGCAAAAAATGTCAAATTTTTAAAAGTGATATGTGAGTGTGTTGGTTATACATGTGAAATGATAGTGAGTATTTTCTAAAATAAATACAGAAATGACTGATTTTTGTTCCTTTGGGTAGGAGAGTGTCTTGTAGAAATGCACTAAACATAAGAGCTAAGGGCTTTTGCATTACAATGTCTCATATTTTGTGTTAATATGGGTGAGTAAAGGTTAGATTGGATAAACATTTGCACATATATTGCGTATTTATTTTTCAAACCTAACTTTCACTTGATAAGTGACTGCATTTGAGTTATATATTTACTACTGATGATACAAATTGTACAATCCATGCAGCTTTGATGTGAGCAGTTTTTCAGTTACATTTCCATTTTAGATAAAAATAAAAAATATGCTGATGTGTGAACATTGTTTCAATTTGCAAGGTTATTTGTGTCTTATTTGCTAAAAAAAAATTCAACAATTCTGATCAGCCAGGCAAATAGTATTCTCTCTCTCTCTCTCTCTCTGTATTGTCCCTTTTTTATAACAGAACACAACACACAAGTGTTATCAGGTAAAAGGTAATTCATTTATAGTTTTTTAACCATTTCTATGAATATGACTTTAATATAAACATGTTGTGTTTACATGTGAGTGGGTGTTATAAACTGATTTAATGACATCATAACTTGCACTGAGTTTTGGGCTCTCACACTGCTGATTAAATTATGTATGTTTCAGCTTGAACAGAAAACAGTTTACTGTTAAAGCACATTAAGTAATATGATTAATGTGCTAAGTGCTAATTTTTCCCTCAAAATATCTCCACTTTTTAGTCCTGCAGTTTTTGAGATAATGAAACTGGAGAAGCCACACCTTTTGGAAAAGGTTAGTGTGTGTACAGTGTTTTGATCTGATTCCCATTTGAAGTGCGTTTTTTTTCCATGGGCATGAATGGAAATAGACATACCAGACATGAAACTTGTTTCAGTATGTATGTTGCACAAATCAGTTAATCAGTTGTGTGTATAAGTGATATCCCTGATTTTCAGATCCACAGACGTGAAACTTGTCCACCGTACTCATTTCTAATTTACAGTATTGTGCTAATTCCTATAATAAAATATAAAAGCTAAGTTTGGGAACTAGTCGTAGGATTATTGTCTCATCTTCACGATAAAGAGTTGTTGATACTGGTCAGAAACATGTTGAGACCTGCCAATCAAGTCTACCTGGTTGTTTAATAAAAAGGAAACATGCCTGTCGTCTGCCAATCAGGTTTCAGCAGGCATTTGGTTGGTTTTAAAAGTGAGAGATTGTTGAAACTTGAAGGGTTGGTTCCATCAGTGACGCAGAAAAGACTGCTTCATTATCGTTCAGATTTGTTGTAATTTGAATAATATGCAAACTGATGTGGATAAGTTGAAATGCTCAGACATCCACTTAAAGCATGGTAGGAACCACCTGCAATACCACAGGCACCACCTGGTAGTGACTTCTTAGTCTCATCACTGTGTTTATATAATTTATTTATTAATTATGCATTTTTATAGGGTGCATTTAATACAAAAGAACTAATGTCTTATAATTAAGATATATAGTGTACACTGTTTAACTGTTTAATAATATATAATAACATAATAATAACAGTTTAAAAATGTTAAACAGAAGATTGGATGAAGATAAAAGTCCTATTAAAACACCTTCCTGTTGACTGTGCAGTCTCTTTACCTCCTTCTACTATTCAGCTTTGGCCCTATGTCCTCTGAACTATGTCCAGTGTTGGACCTGGAAGTTTGGCAATTTGTTGCTTTTATGGGAACGAGTCATTTTGCTATCTACAAACTCAGTATAGGAATATGTATGTAACACTGATCATTTAATCAATTATGTGTATAAATGATATTCCTGATTTTCAGATCCACAGTATGGCTCGGCGTGTTGCTGTGAACGGAGGAGGAACCTCTGGCTTCTTTAGTATAACCCTTGCTTTCTTAAAGACAGTTGGTACATGACCAGATAGTATGGATCCGTTGATGACTGTATTGATAAGGGGTAGGAGGCCAGGTGAGATGGTCTGGAGCATAGTGGAAGGGATTGGATCCAGTGGGCAGGTGGTAGGATTGCAGAACTGGATGATTTGCAAAACCTCTTCTGCTGCTATGGTTGAGAGATGCTTCAATGAAGGAGTAGCTGAGTCCTGACGGTGTAATGTAGATGAAGTTAGAAATAAACCTTTCTTCAGTTTATAGTATTTGTAATTTATTTGCATTTATGTAGAATGTGTTCTACTCAGTAATTGTTGCTTGTTTGAATGATACACAAAGCTAAATTTCTAGCATGTGACCACTGAAGAATTGAAAGTTTTTTTTATTTTTACCATTTTGGTTCGAGGACATGACTTTGGTCATTTTAAACCATTCAAATTGTTGGTTATAAACAGATTAGCTGTGCTTATATTGGTATATCACCAAAATGAGATGACTGCCTGGACTGATAAAATGTGCATAACAACAGATGGGCTGCAGTAATATCAGATGTACAAGATGATCTACTGTATTAACAGATCCTATATAAAAAGACCAGTGAGTGTAGATACAATGTAGGTGTAGATGAAAAAAGTGGCAGGTATGGTTACCTGTCAACTGCATAACTACAACGAAATACCCACTAAGTGTTCCCAAGAGATGTAAAGCATACATTTTATTTAAAATGTGAAAATGGTCATCTTACACTTTGGCCTAGTCACTATACAGTACACCAGTGCCCTCTTACACAGAAAGTGCACATTATCACAGCAGACTTATCTTGTCCGATTCACATGTTATAAAATTAGACACTATAATCTGGCAGGCACTGATTCAGAGAAAATCTAGATGAAAGGGCGCTCTGATAAATGAAGAAGAAATGACTATGACTGCAGTGAGGGCTTGGGTTACAAACAGACCATGTTAAAATATTAAAGGTAACTTAAAGAACATAGGTAACTGAAAGACCAAGGCATGTTCTGTAATTAATAACCATGTCTCCTGAGTAGAGTTCGATTTGTTATACAATAAATTTAACAGTTCAGCTGTTAAATTTAAACACTGTGTACATATACTCTTGACAGCTTTCAGTACACTCATACTTGGGATCTCGGTCTTCCAAGTTCATCAGAATTCAACAATTTAATTCAATTCAATTCAATTTTATTTGTATAGCGCTGTTAACAATGGACATTGTCTAAAAGCAGCTTTACAGAACATAACAAACATAGTACAAAAATCCTAGATGTTAGACAAAATCATCCCCAGTTGTGGAGACTGTGGCAAGGAAAAACTCCCTTAGATGGTATGAGAAAGAAAGCTTGAGAGGAACCAGACTCAAAAGGGAACCCATCCTCATATGACTGCAGTAAGTAGCACTTCTTATCACAATGAGTTTTACTCTACTGGATATACAAGTGTTTTCTTTAGATCAGTCAACATGCAGGCGTATTCACTTGTCAAGAAGAAAACAGTTCTTGAATTTAAAACATTGTCTATAGAGTTTTGTGGAGGAAAATGCACATCTCTCATAACAATTGTACATCTGTATATTAATTGATCAAAAGAAAATGGTTGTATTCAGTATAATGCAATTCTCATAACAGTCAAAGAATATGCAGTTGTATTTAACACAACACACATAACTTTGTGTGGTTACTCACAACATTCATATCACCATTCTAAATTTACTAAAAATGTTTTTAATGAGATATGTGTGTTTCTATGAATAAGATGAACCAGTATATGAAGTACCTTGCAATGCTCTACTCACACCAGAGCTGTGGGGATTGTGCTGTTGTTACACTATAGAATGAAAAGAATTTGAACTTAAGACTTTTAAGACAGTCACATGGACTTGTCAGGCAGACCTTGTGTTTCCATGTAGGAATTACGAGTTTGTTTAAGGGCGGGGTTTAAATCGTTTGGCCAATCAAACAGCACCATATTCTTGGCGCTGCCCTTTCGCAGTCTAGGAAGTTTCACAAAAACAGTTGGTGTGTAATTTTTGAAGGATATCTTTCCTTGATATCTCGGCAGTAATGTAAGTCTGTGTCTCAAATCCAGTCTTTCTCATTGCTATTTATTTACTCGGTGTAGTTGTATTAAATGCACAGCGCTAAATAAATCGGGGTTACACTGATGTCAACAACAAGAATAAAGAGGAACATACTTAGAATAATCTAGCTGCATAAGTGTACGCACCCCTAAACTGATACTTTCTTCTCTTGATTTTATTACACAACTCGGATTCTTTGCACATCTCCATTTGGCAATATTTTCCGATCTTTGTTTCTTGTAGATCCACCAGATTTTAAGAGCATCTCTTGTGCACAGCCCAAATCAGATCACATACAGATTGATCTGGGTTCTGGCAAACTCATTCATAAATCATTGATCTACTTTGGGTTAAGCTTTTATTCTTTATTAAGTAATTGCTTTGTTGAGGTGTATGATTTGGCTGCAGCTTATAGTAGACACCTAAAGGTTGTGCAATAAAATCGACTGGTATTTGAAGCTATTTATGGAGAAAATAAATAGCTTACCTGGAGAAAGGCCCGGATTCTTGTTGAAGAAAAGCAGCCCTAGAGCATGATGCTGTGGCACTGTGGATATGCTGTTCCTTTGGTGATGTGTTGTTTTTACACCAAAATAACTTTTTGATATTGTGGTAATTAGTAGAATTGCTCTCATCAGATAACACAGGGTTTCCATGTAGCTTCCATACTCTGAGGTCCTGACGTGAATACGAGAGGTTGTTGCAGGACTAGTCAGATATTCTTACAGATCCTTTAATGTTGCAGGAAGTCTCTTGGCAGCCTCCATGGTAGGTTTTTTGCCTCATAAACATTATAAACACCAATAACACTATTTTCTAGACTCTCACGGTACTCCATATTTATTATTTACTGCCAGGTTGCACATGTGTACTGTGAAGTAAATGCTGATGTAAATATGGTTAAATCCTAAATATGGTAAAATCCTACAGAAACAGCTGGGATTAATCCGAATAATTTTACTGATAACAGCTGTCTGATAATTACTTTTGAACATGAGAGTGAATGTAATCAGTTCATTCTAAGCAGAGTAACATCCATGATTATTAAAGGGTATGCAAGCTTATGTATCCAGGTTATTGTATTTAGAATAAATAAATAAAATTTCTCATTTATTCAGCTGGGCAGTTGAGGGATAAGGGCCTTGATCAAGGGTCCAGCAGTGCCAGGGGTGTTCATGGGGTTCGAGCTCAACTGAAATCAATCTTCTAATCCACAATCCAACATCTACACCACCGATCTGCCATTTTAGCAGAGCAGTGTACAAAGTTCACAAATTGTATGTATAAACTTGCAAAGTGTATTAGACATCCCTTATGACATTTTACTGTGCACAATAATAAGAACAATCTACATATTGTTACCAGCATCTGTTTTCAGACTGATGAATGAACTTACTTCATTGCAAGCAACTTTGAGGAATGCTCTAGCACAGTGCTTCCCAAACTGTGTAGAATAAAAGCTTAACCCAAAGTAGATCAATGATTTATGAATGAGTTTGCCAGAACCCAGCTCAATCTGTATGTGATCTGATTTGGGCTGTGCACAAGAGATGCTCTTAAAATCTGGTGGAGCTACAAGAAACAAAGATCGGAAAATATTGGCAAATTGAGATGTGCAAAGAATCCGAGTTGTGTAATAAAGTATCAGTTTAGCGGTGCGTACACTTATGCAGCTAGATTATCCTAAGTATTGTTGGTGGGCCGTAGCAGTATTGCAGGGGGGCCGTAGCTAGGCTTAATCAAAATATTACCCCTCTGAAGTTTGGGAAGCTCTTCTCTAGCATGATCATGAAAGACTGAAACTAAATAGTCATCATCATAAAGGCTTTAATTCTAAATCCGATTGTCTGCATGTAGAAGAAGCAGTATGGCTCGGCGAGTTGCTGTGATCGGAGGAGGAAGCTCTGGACTGACCTGCATTAAGTGTTGCTTGGATGAAGGTCTGGAGCCAGTGTGCTTCGAAAGCAGTGATGACATTGGAGGACTCTGGAGGTTTAAGGTTGGATGAAGCTTCAATGTCTATTATGTTTTAATGAATATATAAATATGTCCTACATTTAAGCATAAACTTAAAACATGCATGTGACTGAAAGATTAAGACACAGAAACCTTGTCTTCACATACTTTCCCCATCCAGGAGAATCCTGAGTCTGACAGGGCCAGCATCTATCATTCAGTGATCATCAACACCTCAAAGGAAATGATGTGTTTCAGCGATTTCCCCATTCCAGCCCATTTCCCAAACTACATGCACAATTCTTACATTATGGACTACTTTCACATGTATGCTGATCACTTCCAGCTCAGGCGCTATATCCGCTTGCAGGTCAGCAGGCAATTAGTGCAACTTTATTACTAACCTTCTCCAGCCATTTGATTAAATACTGTGTTAAACTTGGACCATAGTTTATGTTTCATTAACTGTTAATGTCTTACAGGTTATGTATATTGCACATGTTTTAAAGTCTGGAAAAGAAACTGCCCTTCTCTTACTGCAGATATGTGTATATGTTTCAGACGAAAGTACTTAATGTCAATCAAAGACCAGATTTTGCTCAGTCTGGTCAGTGGGACATTGAGACAGAAGACCAGGATGGGAAGAGAGAGAAACATGTGTTTGATGCTGTGTTTGTCTGCACCGGACACCACTGTCACCCTAATCTTCCTCTGAAAGATTTTCCAGGTACAGCATCAAAAGTCTTTAATGAGCAGTATTTGAAACATACATGAAGCCATAGTTGACATACTGAAGCCAGTTGGCATAGTAGATTATGTTACTGTTTTAACAACTGCAGGTTATCAGTTGGCAAGGGCAATGTTAATATTATTATATAATTGCTACAGTATCCACATTATACTAAACTGTGGAATTTGTTTATTTATTAATTGTGCAAATTGAAAAGGCTGGTTCAAATGTATGTGTATTTTAAGTTAATTTTTTTACAGGTCTACCTTAAGAGCAGAATAGCATCTTTTTCACTTGTGCTTGATTTAGGAATATATAGAATATGTAGATTAAGATATTTCTACTAAAAACTGCAAAATACTGGTGTGGGAATTAAAATATAAAACAGATTATCTGGTGTACCATGCCTTCATACATCTGGTCAAAAAGATCACATCAGCTATTTACCTCTTATCCCTACAATCTCCCCTTATTTTTTAGTCACTCATCTCGTAGCTATGATTTTTATGTGGCGCAGCCCAGTGTTACACCTCATTCCTCTCCTTCTTGCATGCTGTGCAGGGCTCGACTGTTTGCGATTCTTTGACATGGAAAAACAACTGAAATATCAAATAGGAGTGTAAGGACAGACAACTACAGCAGTCTTACAGCACCGAAAAGTTCATTGACACTCGTGCACAGACATCATGATGCGCACTCAGCGTCATGACAATTGGCAGCGTTTCACGTGGCTCTGATCTCAATCACTTTTACTTAAATGGGTTGCTTTAAAAGCTTTATTTGATAATTCACCTTTTTTTTAAAAAAAATTTATCTATATCTCATTCGATATGCTTTTCAGTTTAATCAAGACAAATGATTTTTTTAATTTATAAAGCCATATTGTTAAAAGTTTTGGGAAACATGACCCAAGCTTTCAGAAAAGTTACTGAACAGCTTTAGTCATCTGAAGGACAATTACCTCGAAAGGTTTACTGTCAAGCCTTGCTGGGATAATATTCTAACTTAATATTTCTGTTCAGTTAATTTACTCACTAATAACACTGACATTATGGGACCAGCATAGAGTAGTTGAGGAAAGTGGTCAATGAAAGAGGAAAGAGTGAGCTAAAGATATGGTTACAAAGTCCACGTGCAAATGTTTGCACATGTGTCGTAAGCTCAATATTCACAGCTCGGTATTATTGGCATAAGCCAGGGAGATAGCTGAACAGTTTGCTGGACTTTCACTTGTTACACATAAAAGATGTCTTTGCATTAGCTTGTCATTAGCTGTTTCTGTGAGAGTGGAAAGAAATGCACACTTTAGGTTCATTACTGTGAGGACTGCTTTCCTTCCAGCTATCACCATGATACCACTCACTTTCCTGATTAACAACATTATTCACACCAATTCTTGTTCAGCTAAGCCCAGTAGTGCCCAGTTTTGCTTGCCCCTTGCTCTGCACTCACTTTAATCTGTAATGCACCAGCATGCCTTTCTCTTTTGAGCAACATCAGGTCTGAATGATTGTATAGCCATCTCTTTCATTTCTCTGTCCCTTATATGAAATGATGTTTACCATCCTGAGCATTGATAAGAGAATTGCCTGTTCCAATTATTATATGGAAAATATTGAACTGCAGCCTTCCCTCAGTCTCTGTGTTGGCTGTTGCTAGGACACTGACAACTTTTCCTTACAGGTTAGGTCTCATAAGGGTACCTAACCTCTGCAGATTACTGTAATCTGTCAGAACCTACTGGGCATCTACCAGCCCTGGAGTCTGTTACCCAGATGAACAGGTTCTGCTTAAGTCTTTTGAAAGCTCAGCTCTCATCTCCATGATTAAGACAGGACTGACTTCATCCACCATTGCATTAGTTAGGAAGCACATCTCCCATCTACACAAACTCTTGGAGCATAGGATTATACAAGAGTCTAACTGGTCCTGTACAGGGTCACAGAGAACAAGGGACACCCTGGAAAGCGTTTGCAAGACAAACATGCTAACCACTAAGCCACCTTGGAGGTGCAGCAAAATTCTAAGAAGATGGATGGATGGATACGATGGATGGATGGATGGATGGATGGATGGATGGATGGAAGGATGAATGGATGGATGGATGGATGGATGGATGGATGAAAGGATGGATGGATGGATGCACCTCCAACACTAACATTATTGAAAGAAAGCCTGAAAAAAATCTTATGAACACATTTCTGTCTACACTCTTTTACCTCATATTCATATCATTTTTTATCCCTCTTACTGCTATTAATTGTCTTTATGCTTCCCATACAGTTACACAGATGTCTCAGCTCTACTTTTTTCAGCAATCACAGTCTAGTTTTTTAGTTATTGATTGACATTGTATATAATATAGTGTGGCAAATCCTGAAATGAGTAACTCATGGGAGTCAAATGCAGAAGTGAACAACTGAGCCACATCAGCAAATACGGTTTCTTCAGATGATGTATTAGGTGTTAAATAAAACAGATTTAAATACATTTAGATATTGTCATTAAAAATATTCGTACTTTACTTCAGGTATAAACACTTTCAAGGGGAAATACTTCCACAGTCGTGACTATAAGACTGCAGATGAATGGCGGAACAAGAGAGTGGTTGTGATTGGAATTGGTAATTCAGGAGGCGACATTGCTGTGGAGCTCAGCAGGGTGACCAAACAGGTGGGTAAAACACTTCTACAATGCTTGTGTCCTTCAACAGAAATAATTTCAAATGCGGCATCTGAATCTTGTATCCTGACTTTTAGTTTTACCAGTAGTACTGTAGGTTGGCTTTTCTGGCAGACTTCATGGAGGCTTATTGGTTCTGAGCTGCATAGTTTCCAAAAGAAGGAAAAAAATGAAGGACAGTGTTTGTAATTGACTAGGATAATGATTGCTAAAGGAAAATTTGTGAGTGCTAGTGGCATTCAAATGTGACGTTTTATTTAATGTATTCTCCTAATCATATTGGATAGCTCATATTGGTAAGATACTCATATTAGAATGTAATGCTTTATGTCTAAACCCATGATGATAAAATTTGCAAACCAATTGAGTGACAATGAAACAATGAAATCAGAGCACATGTAGTTATGTTATAATATTGTAATAATTAATCCTGCCTGCCATTCAGGTTTTCCTGAGCACTCGGAGAGGCTCCTGGATCCTGAATCGTGTAGGAACAAAAGGCATTCCAATAGATATGATTTTTACCAGGGCATTTCAATTGGCCATGGGTAATCTGCCCTTTGGGTTCTTATGCAACATACGAGAGAAGAGGATCAATGAGAGATTTAACCATGAAATGTATGGGCTGAAGCCGAAACACAGGTACATTGACAAATCACTTTAAATGCTTACATTTTATTTGCATTTCATAATAGTGTTACACCATTTGCAGTTCATTAAATTTAGAAGAAGGAAAAGCCTTTATTATCGCCACACATACATTACAGCACAGTGGAATTCTTCCTTCACATATCCCAGCTTGTGGAAGTTAGCTATAATGCAACATCCCTGGAGCAAAGAAGGGCCTTGCTCAGTTGCCCAACAGTGGCAGTTTGGCAGTGCTGGGGCTTAAACCCTGACCTTCCATAAGCAACCCAGAGCCTTAACCACTTGATCTACCATTGCCCCCAACAGAAACAGAAACAGCCTTTATTTGTCACATATACATTACAGCACAGTGAAATTCTTTCTTCGCATATCCCATCCTTGGAGGTTGGGGTCAGAGCGCAGGGTCAGCCATGATACGGCGCCCCTGGAGCAGAGAGGGTTAAGGGCCTTGCTCAAGGGCCCAACAGTGGCAACTTGGCGGTGCTTGGGGCTTGAACCCCTGATCTTCCGGTCAACGACCCAGAGCCCTAACCACTTGAGCCACCACTGCACAACAAATTGCACTGGAGACTAAAATTTAAACATGGCTCCTTTGTTAAACAGCACTTTTCTATCTTGTTTTGCTAAACCCATTGTGTACAGTTAATACCTGATCATTTCTGAGCTATTATACTATAAAATTAGGCATTTCTTGAATGTCTATGGATGGATGTCCTACAGAGTTAACTAAGCACATTTCCTTGTCACATTCTTACAGATTGCTCAGCCAGCACCCTACGGTAAATGATGATCTGCCAAATCGACTCATTTCTGGCACCATCAAGGTGAAGCCAAATGTGGGTGAATTCCGTGGCTCCAGTGTCATCTTTGAGGATGGGACCATTGAGGACGACATTGACCTGGTGGTGTTTGCCACAGGCTACACTTTCTCTTTTCCCTTCCTGCAAAGCCGTGTGGTCTCAGTCACAGAGAACAAGGCACAGCTCTACAAGTATATGTTCCCTCCATGCCTTGAAAAATCCACTCTGGCCATCATTGGCCTCATCCAACCTTTGGGAGCCATCATGCCCATCTCTGAGATGCAGGCTCGCTGGGCCACGCGTGTCTTCAAAGGTAAGCAAGTTTAAAGCTTCAAAGTAACATGTTTACATGTTTCCTGGGCATTATCTTGCAGGGCATTCACTTTTCTGTAATCATCATGGTGTTTTTTAGCTTTTTATGAATGTGCCTTTTTTATAGACAGAACTTTTTTTCTTGACCATCTGACATGTACCCAGAAACTCTAGGTATATGAATAATGTTTTTTTAATGTTGCCATACAGGGACTTGTAAGCTTCCATCAACAAGCAACATGCTGAAAGACATTAAAGCGAAGGAAGATCGTATGGCAAAGAGGTAATATCCAATTTGTCTGCAGAAAACTCTCTTGAAATAAAAGGATTAATTAAAGACATTATTTTTAAAGAGGATAACAGAGTACTGAGGATAATATGGTACTCTGTCTTTTCTTATTTAGGTATGTAACCTCCCAGAGACATACCATCCAGGTAGATTACCTCCCCTACATGGATGAGCTGGCCACACAAATAGGTGTGCGTCCCAACCTCCTGTGGCTGTTCCTGCGTGATCCTGTTTTGTGGTTTAGAGTTTTGTTCGGTCCCATCACACCTTACCAGTTTCGGCTATTTGGGCCGGGTCAGTGGGCCGGGGCTCGTCAGGCCATCCTCACCCAGTGGGAGCGTGTAACCCAGCCATTCAAGACACGCTGTGTCCCTATGCAGGAGTCACATCACTCCCATCTTCCTCTCCTCCTGTCTGTGTCTGCTGCTGCTCTACTGTCGACTGTCTACTTTACCAGGTCCAACATGCCTAGTTTCCTCCCAGACATCACGTCCTTCCTGGAGAGGCTACAATCTTACCTGCCTCTACCTATGTTGAGGCAGTGATCACTAATGCAGTGATTTATTTCAAAACAGCTCATAGAGTGGTTTACATGCAGAAGGCGTATATATATTAGTTTTTTTTTTTTTTTTTTTAAACCTTTATGGGTAGAGAAAGTGAAATTGTTTTAACAGTTCTAAAGTTTTTTAAAGCCTTATCATGGGATACATGATTCTCACTCTAAATATCTAAATCCACACGTTCCACTCGATTGGAGACTTGTGTCTTTGACTGCAAGTAACAGTTACACATTATAATGGTAGTTTACTGTATATGCCTTACCTTCAATTCTGCAGGTGCTAATTTTTAATGTAACAATACCCTTTTATAATTTTTAATTATTTTGTAATTTGCATAAAATTATCTGTCTTGTGATTTTTTTTTTTTTTTAATTGAGTTAATCATGCAACATATTTTCTACTGAATACCAGATAAGCTGGCTTTCTCACACGGTTATGAATATCAATAACACTATAAAATAATCATTTCATTTTAATGATTGAATATATGTATTTCATTTTTTCCATTTTGTACCACATTTGAAATGCTGGTGTTATAGGAAAAAAGCATGTTATGATTCTGTATATTTTCACTAAATGCTTTACTAATTGTATTAGCCATTGTTGTAGTTTGATACTTTGATATACTGAGCATATTAATTGTTGAAATTCTGAATCAATTGTTGCACATGAATACATGCAGATATTTCAGTGGAGCTTGACTATGAGGCCTGTAAATCTTCCTTGCATGTTCACTATTCTTATATCATTTGCTTGGACTTTTTCCTGGTCGGTTTAAATTGTGTTTTGGGGAGGTAGACTCATGTAAACCTGACATTCTAAATAAATTATTTAATGGCCCTGAGCAAAAACACTGGTGGTTGTGTTTGTTCTGAAAAACTGGACAATCAACAGGTTCAAATTTAATAAAAATAACATATAAAAAAACTGTAAGAACTAATATAAAAATCGATAGCTTTGTCCATGACTCAATGTACTCTTACACAGTAAATATAACGTCCAACTATCAGCAATCACATAAGAAAAAACTGTACTTGCCTAAATATCTTTATTAAATCTTTTTAAATGTGTGCAGTCAGTTTTCATTTTTAAATATTAAACAAGCACCACTGTCCACTTTGGTCCACAATAATCACCTCCCAGTCCATCAGATTCAGAATTTTGGTAAGTTAGAGGTGGATACTGGCCCCATCTGCTGGTCAAATACATGTAAATACTTGTAAAAGGGAATTCTGTGTTACAAAATCTGCACACTATAACTGATATTCACACAAATCCAGAGGGAACTATATTGCTCATCTTAGCCTTTCATGGCTTAGCTTCCTCTTCAGAGTGTATCCTCACCTTGAGACCTTGAGACTCTAGATCCACCAGCAACAGTGCCCAGGATAAAGAGGTCACAGTATGAATGAATAAATGAATGTAGAAGTAATATTATATTTAATATTATATTTAGTAATAATGATATTTTAATCAGTATTGATTTAGTTTGTGATCAGAGCTTTTTTGTTTGCTATGAACAGATTTTTATGTCTGGTGACAGGTTATATAGTTGTGCAAATATCAAAAAGTGACATTTGATCAGTTTTGTTGGGGATTCCTCTATAATTGCGTCTCATCCTTGAGTCCTTTCATACATCAGATCGAATGAGATAAGACATGGGGAAGAGATGCAAGGCAAAGTACTTTTAAAAAAATGATAACAAGCCTTGACATCACTGACTGCTAATCTGCTCATAATCATTTGAATCAAGATATGAACTAGGAGTGTAATGCAGTGCCAATGTCTGTATCTACCTGGTGCTCCAAATATTCATATCTATATCTGTATTTGATTTAAACATGAAGTGGACGTGACATGAACACTACCTCTGTGGTGATGGTGGTGACAAACAGGGGTAGAAATGCCAGCAGTGTTCGTATGCCATAAATAAACACTGTGAATGCATCATGCAGCTTGGTTTTTGTGTGTCCTGTAAGCATTAAATCTGAGTGCTCTCACTTGCATAAAAATAAAAACATCCTACTTGTGCATATTTTTACTGCAAACCTGATGCACTACTTTACACTCAACTAGATGCCCTGTGAACCTTTCTGTAAAGCTTTTCAAAAAATCAATAGCACATTTCTATCTAGGTTTGTATGTTTAGAACTGTTCTATTAGTATAAGGTATTTGTATTTATTTTCACCCCTATTATGAGCCTTAGTTATTAAATCAGACTTTATTTGTTTGAGTGTTATATTGTTAGGAAAAAATTACTGATAGCAATAAAACACTGTCGCAAGAGAGACAGGTCTTTGTTTATCATCAGCTCTGTCCCACTATACATTTACACTATAGACTACAAATAGATCGCCCAAGATTTCATTATTTCGTTATTAACTACTACACTATATGTCCAATAGTATTTGAATACCTGTCCATTACACCGATTTGTGCTTTTTCAAATACCCCTTTCTAGGTTTAGTCCCCTCATGGTTGTTACATTAGATGGAGCATGGCCGTAGGATGCTACAATTAATTCAAAAGATGATCGGTGGTGTCGAGGTCAGGGCTCTGTCTGCAACATTCAAAATCTTTGACAAAACATGGCTTCATGGAGCTCGCTTTGTGCACAGGGCCATTGCCATGCTGGAGCAGGTTTGGGCTCTTGTTTGCAGTGAAACTGTAATGCTACAGCATACAAAGATATTCTATGCAATTGTGTGCTTCAAACTTTGTAGCAACCGTTTTAGGAATAACCAAATATCGGTGTGATGGTCAGATGTCCAGGTACAGTCCAGTACAAGTTTAAGACTTGCATATTTGGGCTGCATCATTATGGGTTAGGGTTAGACAACAAAAGCTTTTTATGAGCATCTCATGAGGTTTATGATGGGAGAAGAGGGGGTTTGTCCATTCTCCCATCTCTTAAAAAAAAGTCTTCTGGAAAGAATCACATGGGTTTGATGATCTAGTGTTTACAGTCTTTTGTCCCTACTGTGTAGTGTATGTCAAAATAGTGCATGCTAACTTTTGTGGCGTACTATTTAGTGTAGTGTGCTGTTTAGGATGAGCACACGGTTTCCCTCTGCCGGTGCAGTGCCAGGCGCGCGCGCGCGCTTGCCTTCTAAAATTACGCCCCACCGCTACGTAATGACGTCAGCGACTCGTGGATTGGCGCTCTGCCATCTTTGATTGCGCGACAGGCCGCGGCGGCGCGAGAGGGGGCCTCTCTCGACTGGAGAAGACCCGTCTCAGACAAGACAACGGGGGGAAAAAAAAAAGAAGAAGAAGAAGAAAATATACCAAGCAACGTCACCGGTCCGGTTTTGTTTTCCTCCAGATTTTACCGGTCACGTTAAGCACGAGAAGAGCCACCGGACAGACAGCGATAAGGCTTCTCTTTTGGAAGAGGTTGTGAGCTGTTACAGCTCTAGAGCTAACCAGTGTGTAGCATAGCATAGCTTAGCTTAGCATAGAGAGCTTTTTGTAATCCAGTACACGCGTGCACCCAGACGGGCAAAGCGGCCTTCTTCAAGTCAGCGACGGGACCGGCGGAAACAGGTATGTGAAAAGATTGGACATTTTGTTTGACCCCACTTATTTGGCAGAAGATGAAAAACGCGTACACACTGTCTGTGAGCATGCGGGCTTGTGTTAGCTAGTTAGCTTGCTAAAAAGGAGCTAGCAGGAATTTGTGCGCCTGATAGAGTCGAGTCCAGCTCAGGGACTGGAAGTGAACAAAGCGAAAAGCTACAAAGTTAGGTGCTGATGACTTTTGTTCCGGTTTTGTCCGTTAAAGCTGTGAGTTTACACGCTTTTTAGTGCTGAGGGTCAGGCTGAGCTTTAGGAAGTTGAGATTTAGAAAGCAGGGCTGTGAAGGCCAGCTCACCGGGCCGCTCTCACCCACCCTTCACCAGAGACATGCTAGCTCTGTTCTCTCCTTTTGGCGTAAACGCATCGGGATCTTCGTATAAAAAAAAATCTTATAGCCAAGGGCTCCACCAGTGGATTTACTAGCATTTGAAGCTAAAGTGCATGTTCACACTGCGCACTTACCCTGCTCTCCTCCTCCTGGCTTACTAAAAGAGCCATAGTGCCCTAAAAGCAGCAGTTAATCATGAAGCTTTTTCTCTCCACTGAAACCACTATAATTTAAGGAGGTTTTCTAGCAGACTGAGCTCCTGGGCTTTGTGTTAAATTGCATTGCCAGGCACAATGTTTGGTGAATCAGGTAAACGACCTGACCACATTTGTTTTGTCGCGCCATTTACAATCAAATGAATGGACGAGTTGCACCAAACATTGTCGATGTATTGGTGTACAAGAAGCACTAGGCCTTTAATACACATATATACTTCTAGCAGCTAGAGCCAGGGGCATTCCGGGATCAGTCACCACAAGCAGGAAGAGATCAAATGTGAATAATCTTCTCCTTCTGCTGTAATAAGGGACACACCGAGGTGAGCAGTCACTAGGAGCCTGTATCGTATCATATCATTACTTCCTTTTCTAACTAAAGACTTGTTCAGAATAGAATCAAGGAGGGGAAAAAACTGTTAATAAGGAAGTAGGTGAAAGTATTTTTGACCATGAAGCAAACATGACATAGCATGCTTTCTGGCACTGTGTTAATATGCTGATATGTCTCTGTTATAAAGCCTTGTTATAAGAGCATATTGTCCAGTCATAGTGAAGAGCTATTGACTTTGGCTTGTCCCCTAGGGGCACTAGCTCAATACTGGTGATTACTTGAAAGCTTGTGGGAATATGTTGGTGTTGTGATTGGCTCGTGTTTTTGTGAGGCAGACGTTCCAGAAAATGGCAGAATGGGTAAATCCCTCCTCACCCATCAAAAACCTCTTAAGATGACCGTCGTACCGATGTCATTGCATACATATTTAAAAAGGTTTTGTACCCAAAAGGATGCAGCCCAAGTATACACATCTTAAACCTGCACCACATGTTTGTGGACAGCTGACCATCGCACCCATATGTGGTTATTTGCCAAACGGTTACCACAAAGTTGGAAGCACACGATTGTATAGAATGTCTCTCTATGCTATAGTATTACATTTTCTTTTTACTGGAACTAAGAGGCTCAAACCTGTGCACAGAGTGAGCTCCATGATGAAGACATGGTGTGGTTAAGGTTGGAGTGGAAGAACTTGAGTGTCCTGCACAGAGCAACCCCACTGAACACCTTTGGGGTGAACTGGAATACCGACTGAACCCCAGACCTCTTCACTAATGCTCTTGTAGCTGAATGATCTCTAATCCCCACAGACATGCTCCAACATCTAGTGGAAAGGCTTCCCAGAAGAATGGAGCATATTGTGAGGGCAAAGAGAGAATAAATCTGGAATGGGATGCTCAACAAGTGCATATGAGTGTGATGGTCAGGTGTCTAGATACTCTTAGCAATATTATGTATAACCGTTTCACTGAAACTGCATTGACTTCAGAGCCCTTCCGATCCTTTCTGGTTTTCTGAAGGTGCAAAGATCTGCTTACATAATTCTTATTGTAGAATTACTTTTGAGGAGCATCTCAAAAGTCTGATCCTGATTTTCGTTTTACTAAATCGCCAGTCTCTGTAAGAAAACCGTATGGTAAATAAGCAATGCCAGGATGGTGATTATTCCTTCACCTGTCTTTAAATAAAAGACAAAAGCAATTCAGTTTAAGTTACAGAGAAAACTCAGAGCTTTCTATTCTGAAGTCTTTTAACTTGTCAGAAGACTTGGTTACACTTTACCGCTGACCTTCACACAGCACTGACACTAGAAACTCCTTCCAATCTTGTTAAAAAAGACCCAGGGTGAGGTTGTAGCCCTGAAGAGATGTACAGGACTAACATAGTGTTACTTTGAATTTTACTAATGTAGTTGTTGGGATGCTAATAAACACTCTAGCAGTAATACACTGTGCATGTGGATGCAGAATTCGAACCCTCAACTTAAACATCTTTTGGTTAAAAAGATGTAGGTTTGAACTGGGAGCAAAACGTCTAAATTTCTGTCAGATCTAAATTTCTGTCAGATCTAAAGGTGTGTTCGCTTTGAGATTATTTTCGCTCAGTATTTCTTGGTAATCCGTGTCTGGACTCTGGATATTTGTACAGGACTAGTTTCACTTTCAGTTCTCAACCAAGGAGCTTGTGTAGTTTCTTATTCTTGTTAAGCACTTCAACATTTTTTGTGTGCAGTGTCACGCACTCGCTGTAGGCATGTGAATGTTTGCGGATCTCATTGTGGGGTTTCTTTTTTATTGCTGGCCATTGACATTATAGTACAATGCTCTTGAACTTTGTTATATAACCAAACAACCCCATTTTGATTGGTGTTGCTGTCTTGTTTTGTTGTGTCGTATGACTGTTGACAAGAAAATTGGGTTTGTTGCTTATAAATGTACCATAAATTATCTACCATCTCGGGGTGGACTAATCATTAATTCATTATCTAGCCCACTGGCCAAGCAAACACTCTGGTGTACTACCCAGTCCTAGGAGTATGTTTGGCTGAAAATCTAACTTAATATACATTATATATATATATAATGTATATTATGTGTGTGTATATGTCTGCGTGTGTATGTGTATATATGCTTATATGCATTGTGAAAGGCAGTAGGAAGTTTTTTCTTATCTAGTTGTTAAGCCTACTTGTCTGCCAGTCAACTATGAATGAAAAAGAAACCACACACATTTGGTATATTTAACACTTAAATTTTTTTGACTGTGTTTGTCAGATGTACGCCTCTGTGTACATTTCTGTGGCTTTTTGGAGACCTGTATTATTATAGGTTTTATGATGTGATCCTGTTGCCTCATGCTTGTCTTTGGTTCCTCTGTGTTACTGATGACACATCATCCATTTCCATTGAATGGAAACCCATGTGATTTATGGTCCGATCACGCTGTCAGTCTGGCATGAAATGCTCCACTGATTTATAGTGATTAAAGCTGCGTATCTCTCTAGCTACTTCTTGTTTAACACTGCTTATGCTTTCGCTTTTGCTCAGTATCAGAGTTGTTATATTATGAAGATAACTTGGGTGTAACAATTGAGGGAGGAAGCTGTAAGCGTAGTAATACGCTGTTGAGAGGTTTTAACATAACTGCCTAGGCTTTCAGTCATTTTGGGTTTGTGCAAACACCTACTTGCACTGGCTCAGGACTGTGTCTTGTACTCCTACGACCTAGAGAAAACACATCTCTTCTATCCCTCTGACTCAGCTTTATTCCATGCTAAAGGAACATTGACCACACTGTCTCTTTATATTTTTTTTTCTTTCCCCTCGTCTGGATAGGAGCCTGGTTCTGAGGGGTGAGACCGGAGGACCAGACTCAATGAGTTTCCAGCGACATGTCAGAGAAGTCAGGGCAGAGCACAAAGGCAAAGGATGGCAAGACCAAGTATGCAACCCTTAGCCTCTTCAACACTTACAAGGGCAAGTCTCTGGAGACCCAGAAAACTGCAGGTGAGGCAGCACACTGAAATGAACCCTTTTCTAAATGAAAGCCTCCATGTTTGTTCTGCTTAGTATAATTTGTTTCATAGTTAAAATGTCGTCTGTGACTAGGTTGAGTTAATCCCACCATTTGCAAGATGCTTATGTCAAGGTCAAGTTCATTTGCTTAAAAAGCCACTCATTGTTACAGTAGGCGCTGCTTATCTGGGTAGAATGTGAAGTGCTAGGAGTCTCTGCTTTTTTTTTTTGTTTTTTTCTTTTCCCTACTGGTTCATTCACCTCCCCCATACACATTTCCTCCAGAGCATCTTCAGCTGCAATAATCAGCCTTTGTCCCCTTGAGTCTCCACCATGCATTCCTATGAGCTTTAAGTGAGAAGGCAACAGAGTATGATTCTGTGTGTCCATCACAGTTGCTTTCCTTCATTCTGTTGTTTTAATAATTTCTCACTTTTTAACTGTATGTGTAGCTTAACTCTCCAAAACTCTTGCTCTTTTCTTGCACGTTATTCCCTTTTAGTTGCTGCCAGACATGGGCTCCAGAGTTTGGGCAAAGTTGCGGTCAGCCGGCGTATGCCCCCTCCAGCTAACCTGCCCAGTCTGAAGGCTGAGAACAAAGGCAATGACCCCAACGTCAGCATCGTTCCCAAGGATGGCAGCGGCTGGGCCTCGAAACAGGACCAGGCTGGAGACGAGCGGTACATTTTTATTTTATTATTCCATTTTTTAATCAAGTAAAATTTGATTTGTTGAAGGGATTTTCATATTGCACACTATTGCAGTATTAGTATTCAGAGGCCTGTATTGTCATGATGATGAACCCCAAATGTGTTGCAGAATCCATCGCTGATATGCACACACAAGCAGCTATTTAAGCATCTGATTACTGTAGCCTCATCATTATTCCTCTCTTGTGAAATCTCTCTTCTCTTTAATTTCCTTCTGGCACATGTCTGTCTTTGATTTCTCAATTATTGTGTATAACCTATGTTATTGAAAATAAAGGTAATTCCAGGCAGAATTACTATTTATATTTTCAAGGCAATATTCAAATAATAATCAAATCTGCCTTCAAGAAAATCCCACAAGAATAATGTGTATGGAACAAAATATTAAGCCCTTGATCAGCATGTGTGCTTTTATTACAGCTGGTGCGCAATATAGTAAGCAATCATTTTCCAATGGGAAGGTCAAGTACAAGTGCATATATTATATGTTTATTGAACATGATGCACATTTTTGAACATGATGCACTCTTGCTTGAAAAGGTGCTTGTAGTGTACCTTTTTAAGTATTAGTCTAAAAGCTGATTATTATTGTCCTTAAGATCTAATTATGTCCCTTAGGTCATTTAAAACGTACACTAAATTCCAATTACTGTGTAAAAGATGGAGGCTAGAGGTAAAATAGAGGTATACTTGATTGTATTTTCCCACTCACAAGGAATGGTAGCATTTATTTTTTGAGGAATGTTGAAGTTGGCTTGTGAATCACCAGTCCTCTGATTCAGACTTTCAGTTTCACCTTAATCAGGTTTTACTTCACAATCTTACACCTTTAGATATCACATTGTTACTCACTTATCACAAAAATGAAGAACAGAAACTTGCTTATTTCTGTCAGTTTGATAGTTACACATGATGTACAGTACAACACACTGTATAAATGAAATTTCTCAAGTCAGTAGGATTTGCCTGATTTGAGGTGGTGTGTTGGTTTACCCTGGCTATCTGTTAACATGGCAAAAATTATTTCCATACCTCACACCTTGATTCTGTGTTTTTGTCAAGCTGTGGGCATTGTTTTGCGTCAGACATCATCTCTTATCATGTTATACTGTGCGTTTTGCATTCCATTGCACTGAGAGTGTAATGTGATTCATCCAGTAAAAAAACATGATGCTATATTAAAATAAAGAATAATATAGGATTAGAAAAAGTTACGATGTTTCGATGCACCGTCCATCCAGTAATGATAGCATGGTGCGCAAAATGCTCATAATGTACAGGCAGCTACACTCTTGCCCGTGGACAATCAACACACAACTATTGCAATTACAATATCTGCAATTTCATATTGTTATTTATTTAAATAGTTTTAGGATGCTTAAAATCTGGCTCAAAAATAAATCCTGGACTCATCTCTACTAAAGAGACCCTTGTCATCCTTCAACTATGCTGTTTTTATTATATGTATAACCTCAAATGGTTTGTGTTTATAGGCAGCAAGAGACTCCTCCCCCTCAGCCAAAGCCTCCTGTCTCTCAGGTGCCTGACAATCCTCTGGGCAGCCGCTCCTGGGCCAACAACAAGCAGCCCGGACCAGTTGATGGTTAGACTCAGCACACTGCTTCTGCAGAATGCTGATTTAATATTTTTCTTATGCAATGCACAGAAACTTGTCGAATCCAGTTATCCTTGTACCTCTTGCTGATGTAATGTAGATGATGTAGAAGTCTTGTTTAAAAAAAAAACTATAATCTGTCCCTAGGCACAGTGTTAACAGTGTGATTTTAATGGCCATGTATTCTCTCTTTAATTAGGAGCTCCAAGGGTAAGCAGCCAATTCCATCAAGAGTTTCCCAGTTTGCAAGCAGCAGGTGAGGCAGAGAAATCAGGTGAGCAGGAGGAAGAGCCTTATGGACCAGGCCCCAGCCTCCGACCTCAAAGTAAGAAAAATGGTCCTTCCTGATTTTGATGAAAGCTTTTAATCATTAATATTAAAACTATATAAAAAATATTTTTTAAAAATGCCTTCCATTTTCCCCTTTTCTTTTATCTTTTCCCTTATCTGTTCCTCCAATTTTCTCTTTGCAGATGTTGGCAGCTGGAGAGAAGGTGGAGGTAGAAACCTAAATGTGGCTTCTGGGCCTTCTGAGATGGACAGCAAAACTCCTGAGGAAGCAGGACAGGGTCGCGGCACTCCTTCACCAACAGGGGATGCAGACGCAGCAGGGAAACCCTCCACTGGGGAAGGCAGGGAGAAGAGAGACTCCAGAGACAAACTTCCTGCTTCAGCCCCACAGCACAAACTCAATGGTGGACAGCAGCCACCTGGAGGAGAACCCTCTCAGTTCCATGCTCAGTTTAGAGGCATGATGCCACCTTATGTAAGTTAGGGAAGCACCATCAGATGTTATAAGTCTCTTTTCACACTATTTGCTTAGGTATTGACCTCCTCTGATAGTGATTGGCATGGTTTTGAAATATGTAAAAAATTAGCCTGTTAAAGTTCCTGAATCCAGCCATTTAAGTGCTTTCACACTTGGTCTAGTTCCTGCGTCCGAGTCAGAATGAAACGGACACTTTTGATTTGTTTGCTGTTTGAATTGTTTTCTTATGGCACCAAATTTAATGAACCACAAAAGCAAAAAATGCTGTCTGAGCAGTACATGGGGCTGAAAGTGGTCACAAATGCAATAAAAAAAAAAAAAAAGAAGGAAAACACGCCTTTGTCACATTCAAATAAAAATCACAAAGTGATTTGAGCAAAGATAATATGGAGACCTGCATAATATGTTGCTACACATGCCTCTCCTGAAACATTGTAATTTGCATCCAGATGTAAATCTCTAGAACCCATTGTATTTTTGCAGCATTTGGCTCTGTTCTTTCCCTCGCTTTGCACCTTGAGCATCAGATAAAGCAGCTCAAATCCACAGAAGAACGTTTTCCTCAACCCAAAACACACGGCATGTTTTGTTCTCTTCCTACATTTTGTTTTAGGATTGAATGGCTTTCTTACTGCACTAAACCAACTAAACCGCGCTAGAACTAAACCAAATGTGAAAGCACTATTAATATTAGAAGTGGTCTGGTTAGTACTTCTGTTTTTTTAAAACCTGGATTACTTTATGCTGCTTACTGCCATCATGCTACATACTACTAACCATTTAAGGTGATATTTATAGCAGTGTTTTCTTTATTATATTAATTAGACTATAGATGAATACTGAGCTATGTGATGAACTGCACAGACTAACTAGCCGTACCTTTTACTAATTTATGTGCAGTGAATTGCATTGTGGTCAGTCTATTTTTGGAATTTCATAATTCTTTGTCTTGTGTAGATGTTCCATGCCTACTCTCGCATGTCTTATGCACCTGTACAAGGAAACTTCAGATACCCTGGTCAGCAAGATGGATCAAAGTGAGTAATCCAGCCAGGCCTTAAATAGTATAGATATGTTCTAATGTCAAGGTAGCAGACTGAAATATTTCATTGTTTTTCTCTCAGCGGTAGCATTTTCCCATGCTAAATAAATAACCCTGACTTTGCTAATTTACTTATCAGAAGATAAGACTGCATTTGAAATCACTCCAAGGCTTGCTTGCTTTCTTTCTGTTAAATCTTTTCTGTCTCTGTATGCTTTTCTTTTTCTCAAGGGGTCCAAGGCCAAGTGGACGGCCTTCCCAGCCTCCTCCGCAGTCCTGGATGCAGGATCCTGACCGGCCCTCAATTGTTAGTGCTTCTGAGCTGAAAGAGCTCGACAATCTAGACACAGATGCTGATGAGGGTTGGGCTGGTAAGTTGGCATGCTTCAACCCAAAATCTTGCCTATTAAGTGGTCAAAGTAGTACTGTAATCTGTTCTTAGTATAAGTACATGGAACTTTGTTTTAGGATTCTTAATAGTATGTTAAACACAAGATTGTTATTTACCCCAGGTGCACAGATGGAAGTTGACTACACAGAGAAATTGAACTTCAGTGACGATGAGGATAATCATACAGCCAAGGAGAAAGGAGACAACTGGTGAGTGCTAATCTCTTTAAACATATATTTTATGTTTAAAGAGATTTTTAATTATCTAAGAACAGATTTGTGCAACATAGACTCAGTTTTTGAGCCATATTTGAATGGACATGAAAGAAACTGATCATATTCCATAGGCAGCAACAGCTGTTCAACTACAGGTTTGTGTTGTACTGTCACTCAGTAGGAGTAAATTTAGTGCTACCTGTAGCACCCTTGATGAAACGGGCAGGATTCTACAAGCCGAAAAAACCTTCAACACCTTGCCAGAAAGTTCCCGGGAACATCTGGTTCAGGGGTTGAGTACAGTGCTGTTCTGTAATTTGGCATGTTTAATTTGTGAACAAAAGATGGCTGCCTTCAAGTGCAAAAACAAATCAATATTTTGAGCACAAAATGATTACAGTTACAGACTTGCATTGCTTTACTACTACTAGGCAAATAATAGTGACTGTAACTTTGCATTTTATGTGCATTCATCCTATAAATGTGTCTAAAGCATCTTTTTTGATGCCTAACAGGACAAATGTGCTATGTACAGTTATTTTATTTTTTTCCTACAGGGAGTGGGTAAATAAGATGGACCGTATACGATCACGCAACACTGAAGCCCAGGAGAGTTGGAAAGAAGGAGGAGAGGAAAGAAGTGAGAGCAAGAACTCCTGGGCAGACAGCGGTGAGCCGAGAGCTCCTTCACCAGGCAGTGTAACTCAATACAACAAAACAGGACCACCCCAAGACTACCAGGTAAAGCATATAACTTCACCTTTCTAGACTTTATTTTGCATATACAATAATTCATTTGCATTATACCACAAATTGCAAATCCCAGTCTGATAGCAGGCTGTTTATTCTCACAGGCTGGGCGATCTGCAGGAACTGGCACGGCTCGTCTATCAAAACCTTCCACAGCCTATGCTTCTGGTGAGGATGACTCAGAGGCCTGGCGACAGAAACGTAAGAAGCAGTCTGAACTTTCTGAGGCTGTGGAGCGTGCTCGGAGGCGGCGTGAGGAAGAAGAAAGGCGCATGGAGGAGCAGAGGCTAGCCGCCTGTGCTGAAAAACTCAAACGTCTCAATGAAAAACTACGACCTGCTGCTACTCCAGAGGCTGCAAAATCTACTATGCCTGTCCAGAGCAATGAATCAGAGGCTGAAATAGTCCCTAGCTTGCGTGCTGAAACCCCTCCCACTCAGGCTGCTCCTGCACCCCAAACCCTCCCATCTGTGACCATACCTTCCAATGATGGGCCAGAGCCAAGTGTGGAGGAGGAGCCACAGTTTGTTGCCAGGCAACCCAGCCCTCCTTCCCACAGGACTGTTACCGAATCACAGGAAAATGAGGTGGATGTTGCTGGGGTTGAGGAGGTGCAGGTGGAAAGACAACCAATTAGAGACTACTTTAGTCCAGAGGAGTGTAGAGGTAAGAAGGGGATGGAGAATTAATATCCCAAAGGGCTAGATTAGTCTGTGGCCTAGAATGTTGCAATACAAACTCTACTACCTTGGGATCAAGACTTTACATCAAACTTTAGAAAATTCCAATTTTGTAAACTTTATATGCTAGATGTTTGACACTATGATTAAACATCAGTCCCCACCAAAAGGAATAAATGTTGAATGAATGTTTGCTCTAGAGTTCTCTAAACATTCGTTCCTTTACACTCTTTCTGCAGTAGAAGAGCCTCAGATGCCTCGTCTTGACCACTCTGTCAGTGAGGATTTGCCCCACCCACAGCTGGAGAATGAGGGTGAGACGGGGGCCACAATTCGTCCTTCACTTCCCTCTGGTTACTCCAAACAGTTCCAAAAATCTCTGCCACCACGCTTCTTAAGACAGCAGGTATTTGCCTCATAATGACAATATTTGCCTTTTATAATGACTGACTGCTTAACCATTATTTCACATTAGTGTAAAGCATGTTTGAAAAGGATGATCTTTAGGGGGTAATTAATGGTTTATGTATAGATATAAAATATAAAACCATCTATGATGATGGACGTATTACATGCAAAAGAAATAATTGACTATTTCTTGATGTGCATTTTCTTGCTTCAGGAGCAGTTGAAGCAACAGCAGTGGCAGCAGCAACAGCAGCAGCAACAGACTGGTGGAGGCTCAGTGTCTCCCTCAGGGGGATCAGTACCCCCCCAGCATCGCTCTCTTTATCAGCCGCTGGGTCCACATCACCAACACCTGGCTTCAATGGGTTTTGATCCACGGTGGCTGATGATGCAGTCATATATGGACCCACGTATGATGTCTGGCCGCCCACCTATGGATATGCCTCCCATGCATGCAGGTATATTATTCCCCCTTGAATTGACTATCATTTTTTTGCCAGATAGATTACTAACAAAACATACTTTTACTAACAAAATATACTTTGTCATTTCAAGATACTTTCCTCCTTACAGGATTCCTTAAATGTGTATTGACATCCGTTTGCTACGCTTTTTTATTTTTGTGTACATACCTCTATGCATTCTATGAGGAGTAAGCAAAATTTAGATTAAATACTTCTGCATACACCTGTATATTGCAGATTTGCTTTTGTTTAAATTGTATTGTAATCTTAATTCATTCAACAGGGAGAATGCCTCAGAAACAGTTGGTCCGCAGAGAACCCACTGATAATAGTAGTTCTGGTTCAGATTCTTTTGATCACCGACCAATAAGAGAACATGGGATGAGCAATGAGCCTCGAATGGTGTGGGGTTCTGAACCCTACCCTCAGTCTGAGCCCTTAACCTCTGCAACACCGCCGAAAGTCCAGGAGAACTGCAAGGAGCCAAGGTGGGTTTAAAAAAGAAGGCCTAAATGTTTTCAAATTTGGTTAGTAAATCTGGTAAAAGTATAAAAATCTCATGTGTTTTCTTCTCTTTTTTGTACATTGTAAGACTGGATGCTGGTCTGGACCTGGAAAGAGGGCTATCATCTGTGTATCCTCAGGAGCACAGCACGTTGGAACCGAGGGGAAAGAGTGACTTTTTCCGAGACTCATCTGAGCCCCTCTCCACCTTTAGCCATGTTACAGAAGATGTACCAGGTCTCCTCCATACAGACCGGCCCCCTGTTATCTCTTCGTTTGAATCTGAGGTTGCGACTCTCTCTGGTGGAGAGGAGGTCGAGACCATTGGGCAAGCAGTGCTGAAAAGGACCATTTCTCAAGGGTCAAGTCACTCTCTTAAATTGGAAGAGCCTAGGTTTGAAGCCATTTCTATAGTACAGAAGACTGTGGATCTCCCTGAACCTGCAGAGCGATTAGAGGAGAGTTCCAGAAAGGAGCCCTTTGGCCAAGGTCCTGTGATTAACAACCGTGCCACTCCACCTGCTGCTACTGATGGTATGCACAAAGCGGACAAGCTGCCTCTACAAGCACCTGGTAAGCAGAAGGGTGACCTGCGCTGGGGGTCTCGTGGAGGGAGAAGAGAAGGAGCTGGAGGGGAGAGGCCAGTTAGAAGGTCAGGGCCAATAAAGAAGCCCATCCTGCGGGATATGAAGGAGGAGCGGGAGCAAAGGCGAGAGAAAGAAGAGCGTCATGAGCGAGGGGATCGATCTAAAAAAGAAGGCTCAACCTTAAAAAACCCATCCACTGCTGCCATAATATCAGATGGCCAGAAGTTTTCCAACGAGGGGCCGAAAGAGATTATGACTGGACCTGAGGAAGGAGCAGCTCCTGGTGTGAAGGCAAAAGAGCCTCAAATACCCACAGGTACAACAGCTGCCAGCACCCAAGAGGAAAAGCCAAGCAAACCCCCACCCAGTGATAAACGCCTTGAACCCAAACTACCATCTCGTAAAGAATCCAATCTGTCAAGAACCAACCGCAGAGAGGAGCGGGAGAGGGAAAGAGAACGGGAGAGAGACAGGGAGGTGGATAGGGAGCATGACTGGCCTGCTGATGCAAACTTCAAAGGGCGGGGTCGGGGTGAATACTACTCGCGTGGACGTAGTTATCGAGGCAGCTACAGTGGAAGAGGACGAGGTAGCCGTGGACGCAGTCGTGTGGAGCGTGTGGAGTATCCATGCCGAGAGCCACGCTCCCGTCCTGATCTGCTGTGTGTCTCTGGGACAACAGGTTTTCGCTGCCGCGAGGAAAGCGAGACTCGCAGTGAAAGTTCAGATTTTGAAGTGTTGCCCAAGCGCAGGCGTAGGCGTGGGTCCGATACGGACTCTGAGAGTGAAGGACGAGAGTCTGCCAGTGACACGGGACCTTCTGACCGTGAGCCCACTGCTAAGCCTAGTAGACCCCTACACCGTGAACTACCTGAAGCTCGTCCTTCCACTAAAGCTGCCTCTGGGTTTGGACCTGGACATCTACCAGATAAGTCTGGCCATCGGGAAGAGGAGGGTCGGACAAAACCAGGATTTCTTCCTAAGGGAGAACCAACAAGACGCGGTAAAGGCGGACTATACAACCGCAGAGGTGGAGCAAGAGAGCGGCCTGCCAACAGGTCTGCTCCCATGCGTCGGACTGGGATGAGGGAGAGCCTGCCTTGGCCCTCCAAACCCATGGAGACGTTTAGGCCAGAAGAAGCTGAGACATCTCGCATGGATGGCCCAGCCTCTGAGCAGCGTTTGCCTAAACATGAAGGCAAAAAATTAAGAGAAGCTGGCCAAAGCACTAGAGAGAGGCCTCGGCGACCGAGACCAGCCAGACCCCCCAGACAAGACAAACCACCACGCTTTAGAAGACTTAAAGAACGTGAAGCAGCTATCATAGCAGGTGAAGCAGCAACTGTTGCAACACATTCACCTGCCCCAGCGTCTGAATCTGCAGTGTCTGCTGCAGTGTCCAAAGCTCCAGGAATGCCTGTCGCCCATTCTGAAAGTCCTGCTGTTGCGACCACAGCTTCCATTTCCACTGCATCTACTCCTGCTGAGGTTCCTGTAACAGAGGCAGTACTTCCCGAGACAGGAACCACTAGAGTGGTTGCTGCTGGCAGCAAATCACCGGACTTGTCTAATCAGAACTCTTCAGACCAGGCCAATGAGGAGTGGGAGACTGCTTCTGAAAGTAGTGATTTTAACGAGAGAAGGGAACGAGAAGAGAGAAAGGGAGTGCTTGATGCAGTGGTCGCCGTTGCAGCATCCTCATCTGCTCCTCCCCAATCTACAGGAGGTCAGAGCAAGTCTCCTGCTGAGGCAGGATTAACTCCGAAACGTGAGGCAATTCCTGCAGCCAAGAGGAGCTTCTCCAGTCAAAGGCCAGGAGACAGACAAAACCGCAGGGGTAACACTGGTGCAAAGCCTGGCAGAGGGTACGCAGGGGGCAAGGGTGAGCGCAGAGGAGGCTCAGGAGCCAAATCTGGACGCAGAGGGTGAGTGACTAGACCGTTATTCAACCTTTTTGTATAGTCCTCTAGGTTGTGTTTATATATACTGTTTTTCTCTGGGTAGAAACTGGTCCATAGCAGTACCTACCGTACATGTGGGTGAGCCTGAGCCATACATGTATGAATAACCCAATATCTATCTAAAATACGTTTCTAACCTAAACAAATTTTTGTCGTTTTTGAACTCATTCAAATATTTTGTAAATTATTTTGTAGTGTTAGTGAATTTTTTTTATTTATTTTTTTTTAACATTAAGCGCTCAATTAACCTAAGCAACACTGTTGCTAATAAACTAGCCGGCTCTAACTAGATAAGGGTTTTTTTTTTGGTTTCTTTGTTTTGGCGCTCAGTGCTGGTTTGATTTGGCCAGAAATATACTTTTTTATGATGAGGATAACAAAATTGGTTTCTGATACATACACTGCTACCTTTATAACAGCCCTCCATTTGACTATCAACTTGGACACCTACATAAAACGGCTAATTGCTGGCACGTTGTCAAAGTATAGCTTTTGGTATTTTTAGACTGCGCTCTCTCACACCGTCTCAGACTGTCTCGGTTTAAGCGAGTCTGAAATAGCCAGCTTGCTGTCCTGCATGTTTGTAAGGTAATGTGCCTAGGCATATCAGTCTCTTGCTTAAAAAAAATAGTCTATGTTTAAAGAGGCACTCACTAAAGTTACTCCACACTCTGTATCTCTTCAGGGCCTCACCTTAGCTATATTGTACTTTGTCAGGGTTTTTATTTTATTTTATTTAAATTTCCCACTAAATGTTTTTATACTGATGTTTACACTTCTGTCTCTTTAGTGCTGCAGCTCAGAGTGCAGATGCTGCCCAGACTGGAGCAGGTCAGAAGTCCAGTAAAGAGCCAGCACCTGGTCGACGTAAAGAGGAGTCCAAGCAACCTGTTAAGAAACCTAAGGAGAAGGAGAATGCACTATCCCAGTTTGACCTTAACAACTATGCCAGTGAGTCACCAAAATCCTTTCTGATAACACCTGTATACCTCTAGTAGCATCAAACACTGATGTTCTACCTTGTTATTTTTGTGACACTAGGTGTGGTAATCATTGATGATCATCCAGAGGTGACCACTTTGGAGGACCCACAGTCCAACACTAACGATGATGGCTTCACAGAGGTTGTGTCCCGGAAGCAGCAGAAACGTCTGCAGGATGAGGAGCGGAGAAAGAAGGAGGAGCAGACTGTACAGGTCTGCATGGCTTTGATGATGCACTTTATTATGAAATTATGAAATGGAAAGCATCCAAGTAAAGGATGAATGTTCAGGCATTGTTGCCCAAAATATGTAATTTGTAAAGGTTTTATGGGAACTGTCTTTAAACTTTCGTCAGTTTTTTTTTTAGACAGCATTTGTGTGTATATAGTTCTTTTACAGGTTAAAGGAAATGTATTGTCTTTTTTCTTCTATAGAACTGGGGTAAAAAGAGCTCAGGGGAAAAAGGCAGGGGTGGAGGTGGATCCAAACTGCCTCCACGGTTTGCCAGAAAACAGCAACAGCAGCAGGCAACAGCAGCATCGCAGCAGCAGGCTGCATCCTCAGCCCAGCAGACTCAAACCTCCTCTCAACCACCTCATCAGTCCCAGCCACAACCATCAATCTCCGTCTCCCAGCACAGCCTTTCTGCCCAGACCCAGACTACCACCACCTCTCAGCCTCTAGAGGGTGCTGTGGCCCCTTTGCCGCCTCCATCTGTGGACTTCTCCACTAAAACGCAGGCACACAGCACTCTAGGGACTGAGCTGTGGGAGAATAAAGTGGCTGGCTCCACTGTCCTTACTGATGTCAAGAAACGTAAGAATTCACACGTGATTGCCTATCTTCTGTCTCTCATGATTTTATGTTGCATTTAGTTGTTTAAGATTATTAAACATTACAGGCTGTATTATGTTTTGTTTTTATAGTGTTATTTATGTCATTTTAAAACATCGTTTGCCTCAATTTCAGTTGGACCCATCAGCCCCCCTCAGCCACCTTCAGTCAGTGCCTGGAATAAACCTCTTACCTCTTTTGCTGGGACCGTGACCTCTGAAGTGAGTGTGGTATGGCTTTGTCTGTTTGTGAGACACACAACACTCTTAATTTAGTGGTGTGTATATAAGCAGCGTTCATAAGTGTTACTCTTTTTATCTTTAGGGTGTGAAGGCAGCAACGGACAGCGGTGTTGAACTTGGCATGGACCGTATCCAGTTTGGCGCTCCCTCTTCAGCTGGTAGTACAGACAGCGATGGAGCACCAGCCACACTGGAAAAAACATCAGATAATAAACTACCTGAACCCAAAGAACAGCGACAGAAACAACCCCGTGCTGGACCCATCAAACCACAAAAGGTGATTTTTTTTTTCTGTCGTAGGACTGACATCTTACCCTGCTTTAATGGTGACAGTGATGGTTTCTCCTCTTCCATCATGATAAAAACAAAAATCTGACGGAAACCAAAATTATAGGTAGTGTTTCACATCGGAGGAGAGATCTAACACATCCCTGTAGTAGTCTTGTCATTTGTAAGACATTGCTTCTCAATTGTAAAAAGTAAAACTGCTGTTTCTTTAGCTGCCTGACATTGCTGCTCCTGAGCAGAAGGAGTACAAGCCTGGCCCAATCGGTAAGGAACGTTCACTAAAGAACCGCAAGGCCAAAGATGGCCGCCAGTCCGAAGGAGATGGATTGGAGAAGGGTGGTCCTGGTGGTAGCAGAGACAGAGACTCCAGCTCACCTGCTCAAGACAAAGTTCCTGAACTAGGAGGAGATATTGAAGGCATGATCACCGTGCCCTCAGCTGAATATTCCAGTAATACCAAGGTATGAAGTTAACAGAAACATCAAAACTACAATACAGCACTTGGTTATTATTTCTAAAAATAGATTCGTAACGTATATGGATCGTTGACAAGTGACATAAATGGCTAACATGCAGCTAGTAAAAACAGTTTGAACAACTGATGCGAGGTGTGATTTTGCTGTATTGTAGGAGTCTGTGACTGACTACACTACCCCGTCCTCCTCACTGGCCGACACTGTGCCTACTGGAGGAAGCAAGATGGAGGAGAGCCTAGTTGCTAATGTAAGCCACTACTGCAGTTAATATATCTAATACTCACTCTGTATTTCATGCACGTTCTCACTAACCCTATTACCCTCAAGCTCCCAATTTATTTCTTCTTTGAGATTTCTTATTCTAAAAGTATCCACGTTTTTTATATATATTTTTGTTTCAAAAAATACGTGACAGTTTTCCTCTATTTGTATATTTAGGTCGCACTGCCTCCTTCACTTCCTCTGCCTCGTAGAGAAACCCTACAGCAGAGCTCTAGCTTGAGCACAGTTTCTCCTGCTACAGTGGACCTCACACTGAAGGTGATGTTCTGTACTTGGCACTGGATATTATCTGTGCAATTCAAACTTACTTGCTTGAAATTGGTTTTAAATCATTTTATTAGAAATTTATCATTGAACATTTTGGAATCTGAAACATTGATTATCAAAGTGTTTGAGGAATGCTTTTTTCCCCCACTGAGTTCTTCATAATCCTATCAAATTCCCATTTTAAAACTCTAAGGGCTCTAAATTATATACAGTACATTTTCTACATCAGAAAAATGTCTTAAGCGTTTACTTGTTTCTGCCTTTCAACAGATGGAGTCGGCTCGAAAGGCGTGGGAGAATTCCCCTAGTCTGGGAGAGAAGAGCTCTCCTGTCACCTCCTCTGCTTCCCCCATTACCAGCGGAGGAGGTGCAGGCAATGCCTCTTTCAACTCCTTCTCCAGTGCCTCTATGCCTCAGATACCTGTTGCTTCAGTGACACCTAGCACCTCATTGTCAGGTATGGTCTGAAAGTGCCTCCTTGGTTGTAGAAACCCAGTAATTAAAATGTATATTCTTGTTTAAATCATGAATTCTAATTCACTGCTCATCAATCTAGATGCATGATTTTTAACAGTAAGTCTTCTACAGGTTCATCTACTTACACCACGTCGTCTTTGAGCACCAAGACCACATCCGCGTCAGATCCTCCCAACATCTGTAAGGTGAAACCACAGCAGCTGCAGAGTTCAGCAATGTCCAATAGCAACTTCTCTCAGCTTGGCTGTGTACCTTCTCTGTTGCCACAGCAGCAGCAGACCCCACAGGTCTTTGTCTCCCAGTCTGCAGCAGGTAAATTGTTTGGTTTTAAGGCAAAACCACACTCTATTAGATAAACATTCTCAGACTTTGCTGTACTTTATTTGCTGATCACGTGTGTGTGTGTCTGTGCGCAGGTTCTGCTGCACAAATCCCAGCCTTCTATATGGACACCAGCCATCTGTTTAGTACACCTCATCCTCGCCTGCCTCCTCCTTCCATAGCTCAGCAACAAGGCTTTCAGCCTGGCCTCTCACAGGTACATCCTGCACATAATTTAGTATTTGTATATGTGATCGTCTAAAAGACTCAAAGCCTTATTTAGTAGTTTGCATTATTATTTGTTCATGAACACAAGATTGCATTCCCAGTTGTGATAGTGTATTTATCCTCTTGGTTTAATATTCTTTTAATCAAATTTTAAAGCCTAAATATTTCTTTGCGTATCCACTATTGTATGTTTATAATATTGTGTTCTCACCTAGTGTTTTTCTTTTTTTGTGTGCGTCTGTAGCCTACTGCGGTGCAGCAGATTCCTATCCCAATCTACGCCCCTCTCCAGGGTCAGCCTCAGCACCAGGCTCAGCTCGGCCTCAGCACAGGTCCCCCTGTCTCTCAGCCGCAAGATCTTTTCAGCTCATCCATACAGCCCTACAGGTAACCTTGAATATTTTCTGCTTTATTTCATCTCCTTTTTAAGAAAAGTTTTATATCTTGGATATATTAATCATTTCTTATGTTTGGACTTTTTACTCTTCCAGGTCTCAACAGGCATTCATGCAGAACAGCTTGTCCCAGCCATCTCCCATGATGCTGTCGGGGACAGCGCTGCACAGTTACCCTGGAGTGCAGCCCCCTGAGCTGGCTAAGCCCCAGTCCAACCTGGCCTTCCAGCAAACGTCTAACACGCAGCACATTCCCATCCTGTTTGAACCACAGCTTAACCAACCGTCTGGAATTGGTGGTTCCCAGCTTATAGATACACACATACTGCAGGTGATTATTATTAATTAGTTGTTATATAATGTACCAAAAAAGAAAGTGTGGAATGCTGCTTTTTCATGTGTTGCCGCCTGCTGCTTTAACTTTGATTATATTTGATCATATTGCAGCGCCAGGGAATGAGTCAGCATTCAAATCTGTACTCCGGACAAGTGCAGCAGCATACACAGAACAGCTACTACAGCTCAACACAGAGCCCCAGCTCTGCACTACAACAGGTACTAACCTGGTGCATTATATGCTTATTTGTATGCACAAGTTTTTATTCTATGGTGCAATTTAATGTGTTCCCATATTCATAATATTTATACGATTATTTTCTCCTTCTTTCTCGCACTAGGTGACTGTCCCCATGCCTGGTTCTCAGCTGTCATTGCCTAGCTTTGGTTCTGGCGGGGGGCAGCCTCTGCTGGCTCTGCCCCAGTCTCTGCCCCCTACCCCTCCTCAAGCTCAGCCACCCAACCTGAACCGTCAGCCCCCAAGCAGCCAGCCGTACCGTGGCCTCATTGGCCAGAACACACACAACATGATGCAGCCTTCCAATAAGGTGTGTACACTGTTAGTCTCATTCTCAGCCACGTCTAGGAACAAATAATAAGTGATCCATAAAGTTAGACCTCTGCAAATTCTTTAAAAGAAGGTTGAAATGTTTTCATTAAGTTGTATTGCATTTTTATTCACTTTGTGTGATCAGACATGCTAATACCTGTGATATGTTTGTGACAGATGTGTGATATGGACTTAAAGCTGTTTGGTACTGGGATGGATGTGAAACCTGGAACTCCCCCAGTCAGTGCAAGAAGCACAACCCCTACCTCAAGTCCTTACAGGTATGTATCCGAGCCAATTCAACTGATCATGTAGTTAAAGGCAACAAAAATGGCTTTAAATAAATACACCTGTTCTCTCCTTATTTTTCCGTATACTCTTTTAAAAATGTTATTGTCAATACATGGTTTCTAATGGTTCTTGGATTCTGTCATATTTGGCACGTCTGGACATCAGACTACTTAAGCCTGATTTGTCTGTACTGGAAGGGTTTTCCGTTTTTCTGCTATGACCTAGAAATGTAATCCTGGGGGAGGGGGGGCATTTTCCATTCACATATGCTAATAAGGTGTTCATGAAATACCTTTATTCAACTTATGACCCAGATACTCTGTGGAACTATAGTTTTCTGTGTAATGTGACTAAGTTAACTGTGTTTGAGAACAGCAACATTTTCCCAATTCAGGAGGCATTTATTAAAGCTACAGCTGATCAGAATTGCTTTAGAAATTTATTATAAATTTGCACTGCTCTTGAAGTGCTTTTATTATAATGCCTATATGATTTTCTGAGAACATTATATAACGATGATTGGAAACAACAGAGAATGGTCAATTAACAAAAATGAAGAAAAACACAATTATAGAGCTGTTTTTTATTATTCACTAAATTGGTATATTTGTGGAGAGTACTACAGTGATGTACAGCTTTGAGCACCTTGGTCTTTTTTCCCCTCTTTCTGTATTTCATATATACAGTTAAATATCAATTTCATCAGGTGACTGGTCACCATACACCCATCCTTATAAATCTTGCTCTGTATCACAAATTCTCTTTTCCTCAGGGCGAGCTCCACAAGCCCTAGCAGTCAGTCCAGTAAGATGAACAGCATGTTGTATCCCAAACAGTTTCAATCTGGAACACAAGGAATCCGAATCCCACAGCACTTTCCTGGACAGTTCAACCCACAGGTAAGTCACTGAGAAAATCAGGTCCTTATGTTTAATTAGATATTTCATATAATTGGATAACATCATTGCACAGCATTCATTATCTTGTCTCTATCCCAAACAGATGTTGTCTCAACCCAACATGGTGTCTCCCCTGGTTCGCCCCCCTCACGGGAATTCTTTTCCTGGAGGGGTGCAACGAACTCCCATGGGTCCTCCGATGTCCCCCAACCTCAGTGGAGGCCTGATGCCACATCCCAGACCCCAGCACCCTCCACGAGGCCCCTCTGGGCCCCCGCTTGCACCCCGAGGCACACAGGCAGCTCTTAAGGCTGAGCAAGACCTTAAGGTAACGTAAACGGGATAATGCATGTAAAAAAAAATAATTAATTAAATCAAGTTGTATAATGAGAAGGATTATACATTTAATTAGAATGATGATTAATGTACACGGCTTTACGTTCTTCCTAGGCTAAACAAAGAGCAGAGGTACTACAGTCAACTCATAAGTTCTTCTCTGAGCAGCAGCAGCAGATGAAGACTTCAGCTGCTAAGTCTGCTCGTATAGATGGAGCAGGCAAGCCCATTGACAGTGTCGCTCCGAACCACCAGGGGGCTCCAACAGAGCGCACTGAGCCTGACAAACCAGCACCCCTTGCTGCAACCAAGCCTATCCGCACCGGTCCCATTAAGCCCCAGGCCATTAAATCAGAGGACAGCAAGTAACCCAACGTCACCTCCAACAGGACTGACACATGGAAGGATGCAGTGGTTTGACGGGAGATGATTGTTAGAGGCGAAGAGGTAGTTTGAGTTGTGGAAAGGAGAATGGGATTGCTGGGTGAACTGTAGCGTGTAATTAAGCTATAATCTGCGTGGATCACTCACCTTTGCCCTGCCTTTCTTCTGCTCCACCTCCCACTGATCTCCTGTCCTCTCCATGGTGGAGAGTTTGATTTATTTTTTATTATTATTTTTTTGTTTTTGATTGATTTTTTTTTTCCCAATGGACATGAAAAGGTAGAACATGAGTGACTGTACATCGCTAATGTACTTTGAAGGTTAAAAAAAAGCGAGATGAGAGTTAAATTTGCTGCTGTGTGCACCATTTTTATAATTGATTTCCCCCCTTTCTTCAAGTAGAATCACGTTAGGTGGGCAGTTATTTCCTTTCGTTTATTGGAAAGATTTGTCTATCCCTTTTCTATTGTTGGTAAAGAAAGAAACCTTTGTTTAAAATGCTTCATTTTCTATTTTTTGATCTTTTTTTTTTTTTTTGCAGTTTAAGCAGTTGAGAGACATGAAAATGCACACGTCCTCCATCTTTCACCTGTGTATGGCCACTGCTCACCTTCTCTCTCTTCTTCTTCTCCTCCCTCTCACTATAGTGAAGCAATTTCTCATGACCAAGATATGCGTCAAAAACAAGACAGTACATCTTATATGAAATGCTGAAAAAAAGTCTTTATGCTTTTAATTCCCTTGAGAGAAATGCATGGTTAGAGTAACTGACTGATTTGATATGTTTCCGGTGAATCTGATGGATGGATTCATTGATGGCTATCCTTACCTTCATACCTTCTTCACTGAATATTTCTTCCACCTTGGTGGTACATGAAATGAGAGCGTCTCCAAGTGGAATCTTTATAGCCAAAGTTTAGGCATTATAAGAAGCCCGTTTTTTTCTCTTTCTTTTTTAAAATAAATAAATAAACGGTTACTAGTTTACTTCAGAGTTGGTCCCATATGCTTCAAACCTTCACTGTTCGTTGAAAGTGAACGGAGGAATTTCAGATGTTCAGTCATGCCGCTGACTATGGTGGACGACCACCAGTCATGGCAGAAAGTGGTCACGGAATACCGAGCTTGGGATTCGCACCAGTGTTTGATTTTAATACTATATATAGCTGCAAAATAAAATAAAAGAGAACATTTCAAAATGTGAGTCAGCCTCTAGAAGAGAGTAAAAGGGTAGAACGATTAAAAAGAAAAAACTGATAGAACTGTAGTTCAGATGCAAAAAGGACTTATTTTCTGTTGTAATGTCCACAGGCCGCAATCCTCTCCAGTCTATTTCTTTCATTGTTGCTAATGCAGATGGGAGGCTGCAGATATTTCAGTGTTTAAGTGCGGCTCCCAAATGACGAACGGGAGAGGAAGGAGTGGAGAGGGGAATCTTTTTTTTTTTTCTTTTTTCTTTTGTTCGTTTGTTTTACTTGTACAGGGGTAAAATCGCTGTATTAAAATATGTAAGGTCTTATTTACATTGGTTTGGTTACAGAAACTAATAAAATAATATGCTGTCAAAAAATGAAGTCTGGCCTGATGTTTTGGTTTCCTCTTCTTTTATTGAAGCCTTTTAGTTAAAAATATGGAGATTATGTACATCTCTTTTGTGTAGTTTGTGTTCAATAAGGATTCAGATAAAAATAAGTCAGCCGTATTCATTATACAATAACCTTTTATTCTTTTGAGATTGTACATAAGTTTCATGAATAGCTATAAAATCAGTACCATGTTGTATTGAGTGATAGAAATACTGATTTGGACTAGCTAAAGGACAAAATTTGTTTAAGTTTATGTACACGCATTAATTTTAGCATATGTTAAATGTGCTTTCCTCTCTCAGACGTACAGTGCTGTATACAAACAAAATTGTAGAAAAATAATTTCTCTATTAACACAGCAAAGTGGGCCATGCCACTACAAAACTATCGTATTTAAAATAAGGCTGTTTGGTAACTTAAAATGAACAAAAAAGGTACATTTTTTTCATTATGGAATATTTTTCTCCAAGGCATATATATTTTAAATAATGAGTTACAAGCAGAAACGAAGCCAACAAGCTGGATCTGAAGCAGCTTCATATGACTGGCTGCCTGTAATTCTGTTGATTTAGATTCCATTAGTATCGATATGTGCCTGTGATTTTTCTGTAATATGGTTGAAGAACACTAATCGGACTCATTTACCTTGTGAACAGATTTCTGATATGTTTTGATGACTGCTACAGCTTTTGCTTACATCTGTGATCATTTCAAATTGTAAGTATATGAAGAGCTGCAAAGCCAGCATAACCATATTTTTTTGCAGTTTACAATCTGCTAACCTCTTCCACTACTGCTACCCTACCAGCATACCTGCTAACCCTAACCCTTCACTGTTGCTTCCCCAGCCGGATGTCATAAGACACCATATGGTAGTTATCCCAGGCAAAAAGCTTCCTCTGAGCAACGTTGTAGTCGATCATGCTGTTGTAACGGTGCTGATTTTGGAATGGGATGGCGATGGCCTTGCTTTGGCTGGTGGCTGTGTCAAAGCTGTAGTTGACTGTGGTGTTGGGTGAGGCGTAGCTGGCTACTGTGTACAGCCTGCCACAGATCATGAAGGCGTTGGCCACTGTGTTTTTGCGAATGTTGGTCTCCCAGCTCTTCTTCACCTCCAGGTTGTGAGGGTCCAGCTGGGAGACCACAATGGCACCTTTAGCCTTGTTGGTGCTGTAGATGACCCAGAGGCCGTTCTCATCCACAGCAAAGTCAATGTCTGTGTAGCCACCCCATGAGTAGGGGAACTGCCCATGGAAGCCGGCATGTGGGAGATCTCTGCGGGAAGCAATACTCTCGGACCCCAACTCATACCGAATGAGTGTACGGCTACGGCGGCGTTGGTAGTAGAGTGAGCCGTGGTACATAGCTGCACCTGTGCTCTCCACCGCCTCAGGCAAGAGCAGCACTTTGGCTGGAAAGCCACGAGAGAGCTGATCCATGTCTTCGTAGCCATATAGTTGGCGCACTTCTGTGCCTACCGTGTCAATTCGCCACAACATGTTGGAGCCATAAGGGCTCACGGCTTCAGGGTCCTGCATCCACACACCATACCTACCAGCGATGCTGTCTGCCTTACGGTGGGTCACTGGCTCTCCCACCCACAGCAGCTCACCACAGCCTGAAAAAGAACAGAGATTACAATCAGATCAACTGGGAAATTCAGACAGTTGCCCAGTGTACCCTCATGGAAGCGGACATAATTAGTCCTGTGGCTGAAAGCTGCACTCAAACGGTGAAAAACAAATTATTTGGCAGATTGAAATTGGAATGTAGCAAAGTGTGTTTAAAGAGACTGCATGCAATGTGGACAGGCCACATCATCCGGGAATTCTTGCTAGTGTAAGTGATCAGGGGTATACTTACCCTTTCCTTTTTTAGTCACTTGCTAAACATACAGCAAGCCCTTTTATAAGCTGGGCAGTTTAGGCTTCATGTACTGGGGTAAATATAGCTGTATTTGTTCTTGTCAGCAGAGACAGCAAGACTCATGTGTGCTCAATTTGCAGCATATGAGAAGTACTGGTACTGGTACTTGGTTTCAGGCTACTGGATTGTGCTGCTGTGGTGATGCTTTGGTTAGCATGGTATATGTAAATAGAGCCAAGAGGGGACCTCCTGTACCTTTACTGTCTTCAGTTCCCTCTGATCTTGGGGCAGGAAATTCAGCCACTTCAGCCTTTAACTCTTGGTATGCCGGACTACCGTAGGACCAAGAGGGGTCTGTGGAAGAAATGGGCAAAATAGGCAAAAATAATGAATACCTAAGGAAGAATCTGTGGCATTCGATAGCACCCAGGTGAGAGGAGGTAAAGCAGTGTGTGGAGAAAACACAGGCAGGAGGTGGGACAGCAACTGGAGGCCATACACAACAACAACAAGTGTTAACCTCTGACTTGTTCTTTTAAAGAACTGGTTGCACTTTTCTTTTTTTTTTATTATTCCAAGCAAAAAGCCAAGATGCTCCTGTCTTGCACTTAATAAGGGAACTACAATTTCAATTCCATGGCCCATTTCACTCCCTAATTGTCAGTTCATTTATGCTTGGATAGAATATCTGCAAAAGTCAATTACCTCCTAATAATCTATGTAATTGCAAATCTTTAATTTATTTCTAACTTTTTATTAACACAAAACGGACAAAATGTTTGCTTGAATTTATTCCGTGTAAAGAGGAAGAGTGAAGTCACCTCTCAGACTGCTCGTCTCTGTCCTCCCTGGTCTGGAACTCGGATGAGAATGGGATGTGCCTATAGGGCAAAAAAAAAAAAAAAGCAAGTCACATTTCCAGATGGCAAAAAAGCACACTTTACACCATCTCATGTTTTCTTGGTGTTTTAAACAAATAAGGCAACCCGGACACTGGAACATTCTGGAAAGCAAGTCTGCACTGTGGAATACCAGACTCAGAGGGGGTCCATCTCTGATCTCTGACACACCTGATCCTCTGTTCACTTAAAGCAGTGTGTCCATGAGGGCTGGGTGGAGTTCAGTGACAGACAGGAATCTTGCAGAGGCAAATAAACATTGCTGAGTGGATTACCAGCTGCTGTGGAAGCTACTTGCACTCGCACACTTGCTCTTCAAATTGAGAATCGTTCACGTTGTTCTGCTTCCTCTGTGAGGTTGATGTTCTGCCATGTTTACAACCCGAGGCAACGACTGCAACTGTTTCCCTTTAAGAGCATTATAAAGACACTGTGGCTAAGTGTTTACAAGCCTTTCTAATGGACCTTAAATTACAGTCTGTTGTTAACGTCTGGAAGGTGGATTTGATGAGGAAGAGGTGCTGGTGATTATAGTTTTAAAGAGGTCTTTGTATTAGAAATCTGGTTTCATATCTCAGCTGGTTAACTTTTGGATTTAGTTTGAAGGAGTCACGGTTAAGCAGTGGTGAGTTTACCAATGCTAGCGTCAACTGAAATATTCGCAGACAAATGCAGGCCTAAGCCCAAAGGACTGTTTGTCTTCCTGAGCCATGTGTTGCTTGATGGATATCAAGGTAGTCCAATGAGGACCTTTTCAAAGCAAGCGGAGTACAGAGGGATTGGAATGAAACATAATTGCTTACACCTGAACTTATGACCGCTGGCATGGTGAGTCTTTGCTGCTTAAATGCTGTTAACCTCACTCACCTTGAAAAGATTAAATGCATTGCCTTTGTTATTTGGTGGATGATGGTGGATATAATTTCACCACCCACATTCATCCTGCTCCAACAAGAATCTTCAGTATTTCAAAACCATGTGACTAACATCTACATGCTTAATATATCAAGGGAGAAAATGATGCAAGGCTAACTCTGGTAAGCATGAACTATGATGTCTCTTCAATATCCAGTCAACTGCAGAATGATTTTATACAATTATCAAAAATAAATGATATCTAAAGCTCAGACATATAGCTGATTATCTTCTTAACGTTGGAGACACCTGAAGATGCATCTTAATGTTTCAAGCTCGTTATTTTTGTGTGTGTGGACTTCCTTCCTGAATTAAGGCCACACGTTTTCAACTCAGTAGACTGTGATGGTCGTTGCAAAACAGTGATTTTTGTTCCTGCAGCCGTTTCTGTGATGATTTGGAAGTCTGTTTTGGGTCATGAATTATCTGTGGCTAAGCTGTAAGCTACTGGCAGAGACAGCCAGGTTACAATATACTGGTTCTTGGAGGAATTCATCATGATGACAATTTTGATAAAATGTCCTGGAGCACAAGCCACAAAACAGCCCCAAAGTCTAAATATTTTAGAGTCATATATTACACTGTGTGCGCATATCTATCTATCTATCCATCCAGTTTTCATTCCTCTTTTTTTGTGTTCCTAGCCATAAAGTTCGATTTTGGTCCCCTCTGAGCACATGATTCCAGTTTAAGTCCCAGAGATCCCATAAATTTTTATTTCCATTATTTTTATATATTTTTATTAACTCCTTGCATCAGTTAGGAAGGTCAGGAGCTGTGTTTCTTCTTTAATTAAAAGCCTTTTGATTATTTTCCATAGTGATGGATGTCATGAGTCTCTAGACTGTGGTGATGGATGACAATAAGTGTATTGTGTATCTTGGGTGAAAATAATATTGCATATTAAATGCTTTTAAAACCCAGTGTAGAATTTGAGAATTTAGCTTAGTAGTTTGTCTTTAAGTGGTCATTTTTGTTATTGTGCATAATGTTTATTTTTTCATTTCACCTATTATTTTAAAATGTAAAAATAATTCCAGATGTACTGAAATCCCCCCCCCCCCAAAAAAAAAAGAACATGAAAAGAAATATTGCAGCTGAATTTTTGTTTTCTGATCAAACTATTATAGTGTTCTTTTGGAGCTCTCCTTTGGAAAATAATCTAAAAATGATCAGATGATCTGTGTGTGTGTGTGTGAGAGTTCCTTTCTTCTTCTTCTTTTTTTGTTAATTAATTTATTTTAAAAAGAGGGCTCTTAGGGAGTCCTTTGGTCTCTTACAAATGAGTGTCACCACAGTTCAGTGCATCTCATCTCCCTCTGTTTTAAGCATTTGCATTTTTCATCTTTTTGGCACTAGGCTTGTCAGGCCTCAGCAACATAGGTGTCAACATGAGGAGCAGAACAGATGTTGAAGATGGAGAAGATGAGCAGCACAAAAAAGTGGTAGGAACATCTGTATTTCCTTATGGGAATATGGGAGTATTTAGTCCAGAGGGCTGGTGGTTTCATTTGATCCAGCCTGATAACATACCAAGGCCAGATCAAGAGAACCACCATGAAAGCAGGATAAGGCTTCAGTCAGTCATGTTATAGAGTCGTCTATGACAGATTTGGGATTTTTTTCTGCTCACAAACCACTTAAATATGCCCTTGTTCAGATCAGTGGAGTATCTGAAATATGTATTCAATGTTCCTTCTGTCTCTTATATATATTGTTTGTGTGTGTGTGTGATGGCCTGTTATATAGTTAAAGGGCAGAATTTCCTCTGCATGCAACTTTACTCCTTTAATTCTGATCCCTACTGGTTTTAAGAGGGACACCTGCTGGCCCCTGGACCACCTCAATGTGTGACTAATACTACCAGTTTGCAGTGATGGTGAGGGCTGCAGGAATCTAAAGGGCATGTGACTCATTGTTACCAGCACAAACACATAACTTATATTAACGACCTGCTGTACTAGCAGTCTCATTTTATTTTCAGACATTTTTTTTGCATTAGCGTATTTTTAAATGAGGTACCCAGACATGGCACAGCGTAGAGCAGAGGGTCTTCAATCTGATCTACACCTGATTCCACACATTTAATCTGTTCATCTTGGCCATCAATCATTTATTAAGTATGCTTTGGATGTTGCTGGAATGAAAGTCTGCAGCCACATCAGCTTATTCTCAGACTGAAGACACCTTGTTTAAACCATAGGCTCCTTTACATCACATTCATACAACAGAATATGGTGCACCTGCAAGCATGCGCTTTTTAACAAACATCTCCAGATCAAGTCAAGGCAGCTCAATGTAGTATACACTTCTTGAGTCAATTATCAAGTAATACAAGAGTTCTTACCTCTTCCTGGTTGGAGGCTGCTGTCATACAGTGGTACACTTTGTGGAGGCTGCTGTGGGCATGGTCTGCTCCTCAGCCTCTCCACCTCACGCTGGAGCTCCTCCATCGTCTTCTGGAGCTGCCCCACCTGCTGAGTCAGCCTGGTTTTCTCCTGCTGCAACCTGTCCCGTTCTCCAGTCACCTGGTTGTAGGCGGTCCGGAGTCCTACCTGAGCTTCAGTACCTGATGCTTCGCCTCCAGCTAGACGGGATACCAGCGCCTCTAGCAGCCCCATGCGAGACTTCAAGGCTTCCATCTCAGCACTGGATGCTGTTGCGGGGCAGCTGGCTTCTGTAGGGCTGTCCACCGTGAAGGTGTACTGGCAGCGCCGGTTGCGATCATTCCCTCTCGAGAAGGTGGCGGTGTTCTGAGCCTGAGTGCCTATGAGAAGGCTGGAGATCCACATTACAGCCAGGAACCACATTGTGAATGGCTGGAACACACAACCCTTTGCTGCTTCTTGTTTGCCTTGGTTATGCTTGGATGCTGTCCTGATTCTTATTTCAACACCTCTCTTGTTCACTCTCGTGGTCTCAGTGATCCGTCCTTCTGCTTGTCCTCTTCGCTTTCAGGCAAAAGGAGAGATGGATAAGTGGCTGACTTGTTGCCAGAGACTTTATGCGCAACTCAGTCTTTAACTTTCTGGTTCTTTCCTGCCCCTGTGTTTCTGCAGTTTTTATTGGTGATTGATGTTTGATCCTGATCCTGGTTCAGTTTCTGTTCAGTGCTCAGGAGGCAATTTCTCTGAGCCCAGGGACCCCAGCAGGGGTTATTTATACAGTCTAAAAGGGGGAGAGAAGGTGGGGATGTGGGAGGGAACGGGTGAGGGAGGGATTTCCTCAAACAGCAAGAATTTATTACTTTTTTTTTTCCTCTTTATTCTTCTCTGGAACTGTATTAGATGCATGTGTGTTTAGTGTTTTTATGATGAATGTTTTTGTTGTTGTTGCTACTGTTCAGGTGTTCTTGTTGGTTGGTTGGTTCCCAGTGTGACCAGGTGAAAATGTAAGGGAGGACAAAATTATTTGTCCATGCACAAAACACTTTGTCTACACACATACATGTATAAATCTGAAGTGATTGTGGTTGCCCAGTTCTAGCTTGCTAATTCATTCAACATCTGTTCTGAAGTTTAGGAGCGTTTCAGTTTTTACAGCCAGGTCTGTTGTCATTGTGCTGGAACCACACACTTCAAGAGCAGGTAATAAATTAGAGAATATGAACGTCATGTAAAACTTAACGGTTTGGCTGATGTTGGGCGTGTTCTATAAAACATGCCCACTGTTTACAATGTCTGAGTAGAAGTGTTTCAATACAAGTCAATTGAGGTGAGTGTGTATGTGCCGTTTTCTAATTCTGGTGCTGTGTGGTTTTTGTGGCCCTATCAGCTTGCTGCCGATGCTCACCGTGGGGGGGGGGGACTTGCAGTAAGTCATTTTAGAAACCCTGTTCTGTGAGGGGGTGAAGATAGATAGGGTTACCCCTGTGGCCTTAACTGAAAAATGATGTGTTACAGGCATGGAGCCTGGGTAAAGAATGTGTGCTCTTATGTCACCATCCACTATTTAATGGTGACACACTAAGTAACAAGTCTTTTCAGCAAGTGAGTGTCTTGTCAAGATGCTAGTACAACATGAGCCAAATGTGAAGGAATAAGTTGCTTTTTCTAATGCATAGCGATAGATAGATAGATAGATAGATAGATAGATAGATAGATAGATAGATAGATAGATAGATAGATAGATAGATAGATAGATAGATAGATAGATAGATAGATAGATAGATGGATGTTTTACAGGGAATCTACACCCTTTTCTCTCCTATGATTTAAGACAACATAAATCAAACACTATGACCCCTCACCCCTAACCTTATGTCTACTCAGAGTCATAAATCCACTTAAATTCCCTACATTCCACTACACTTCAAATTCAGACCTGAAGATGCCCCAACAAAACTGGTTGCATTTCCCAAGAAGGATTGCGGTTAGAAGATATATGAGGCCCTTCTTGACTTTCCTAAATGGTATTTCCTCTACTTGTGTACAGGTATGAGTGACTGATATGGCCACACCTGACCATCACACCCAATATCTCTTTCAGATGTATCCTTTAGAAATCACATCTCTGTTTAACAAGATGGTTCCTGGGATGGTTAATAAGAGCTAATCTTTCTATCTTACAGGGAAATCCTATCTTGTAGGGTTCTATATAGAACCTTTTAAATGTTTACTTAATGGAAAAAAAACAATGGACCTTTTACATAGAATCTGCATTTCATGCATTTCAATGACTGTGTGGTCTTCAGGCTTATTTAAAAGGCCTTCCTAGAGGCATACTCACTGGGGTTTTGTTGAAACTACATGAATTGCAAAGCTAAGAACATTTTCAAGAGTTCTTTCTTGGTCATAATGATCACGAGTGCTGTAAAATGAGGCATTGTGTTTTGAAACAGTTGGATCCAAACACCATCCAAAATGGTTCCATCACCCAGCTCTACATCCCCGTGCCACCATGATTTGTTTTGCTTTGAATCATAAACCATTCTTTTTTGTTTTTATTTACGTTCCACTCTTCATTCCCCACTGACCCAACTTCCTATTCTTCCATTTTTACCCTTTACCAGTAGTTTGGATGCTTTTTAAGCCTTTGTCTCCATGGTTAAAATATTCTTTGATTATTTACTGCTGTGAATGTTTTCAAACTCGAGATGCCACATCCAGAGCCAAATTCTTTAGTGACGTCTCTCACTACTCAATTCACAAAGTATGTTTCTGACCTCAAATTAAAATTGGCAGTTTGCACATCAAGCCTCTGCCAGCTTGTGTTTTTTTTTCCCCATAGTGCATCCAGGTGCCATCTCTTCCCCAGGTAAATGACGCACACACATCTGGCCATCAGCTTGATGTAAAAGAAAATATGATTCATCAGACCAGGCCTCTGTCTTCCATTGCTCCATGGTCCAGTTCTGATGCTCACATGTCCGGTGTTTTCGGTAGTGGGCAGGAGTCAGCATGGTTAATCTGACTGGTCTGTAGCTACGCAACTCCATAAACAGCAAGCTGTGATGCAGTGTGTGTTCTGACACCTTTCTATCAGAACCAGCAATAACATACAGCGATCAGGCATAGCATTATGAGCAGTGACAGGTGAAGTGAATAAGACTGATGATCTCCTCATCATGGCATCTGTTAGTGGGTGGGATATATTAGGGAGCAAGTGAACATTTTGTCCTCAATGTTGATGTGTTAGAAGCAGGAAAATGGACCAAGTTTAAGGATTTGAGAGAGTTTGACGAAGGGCCAAATTGTGACGACTAGATGACTGGATCATAGCATCTCCAAAACTGCAGCTCTTGTGGGCTGCAGTGGTCAGTATCTATCAAAAGTGGTCCAAGGAAGGAACAGTGGGCAACGTGGGTGGCCAAGGCTCACTGATGCACATGGGGAGTGAAGGCTGGCCCGTGTGATCCGATCCAACAGACGAGCTACTGTTGCTCAAACTGCTGAAAAAGTTAATGCTGGTTCTGATAGAAAGGTGTCAGAATACACAGTGCAGGACGGGTCAGGGCTGTTTTGGCAGCAAAAAGGGGGACCAACACGATATTAGACAGGTGGTGATAATGTTATGCCTGATTGGTGTATTTCAACAGTTTGTCCTACAGTTGCTCTTCTGTGGGATCACTGGACCACTTCTGGTTGGTACTAATCCCTGCATACCAGGGACCCCACACGAGACCTACTAATTTCCCTGCTGTCAAAACTTTGAATATCTCGTCCCTTGGGTGCGATATATTAGGCAGCAAGTGAACAGTCAGTGTTAGTGGTTTTAATGTTATTGCTTGTGCACTTTATTAGGTATACCTGTTAATTTATGGCAGGTATCTAATCAGCCAATCATGTGGCAGCAGCACAATACATAAAATCATGCAGATGCAGGTCAAGAGCTTCAGTTAATGTTTCATGTGAACATCAGAATGAAGAAAAAGTGTGATCTCTTGACCATGGCATGGTATTTGGTACTAGATATACTTGATTAAGTATTTTAGAAACTCGCACACAAGCTTCTTTAGAATTTACAAAGAACCTGCATCATTTTGTGTTCTTGCTAAGATAACAAGGTGTGTGTGTGTGTGTGTGTGTGTTTAAACACTCACTAACAGCTAAATGACCTGACAGATAGAAGTCTTTTGTTAACTTTTGGGATGTTGAGTAACAGTGATAATAACTACAACCTGGGTTCTTCTCTGTCAGTGTGTCATGTGTTCCCGTTACTTTAACAAACCCAAAACATACCGTAACTCCATCTTGTGTCCATGAGTGTCCTGTGGTTTATACTTGTCAGGGTTCACAACCTGCTTTGGAAGAGTCTCATACTCTCACTCATGCCTAGGGAGCAATAAGTAGCAAAACGTTGACTTGCGTAACTGCCCAGAAACAAAGAGGCTTTATTGGTTGTGTGACTCAGGGAAATTTACTGACTGCAATAGATGCTGCTGTGTCCATGTTGGCCAGTGAGTCGGAAACAGCCCTACACCATTGATCCACAGAGGTGTGGGAGGAGGAACTGTATGTTCTGCATTAAGAAGAAAGCAATACTGTTTGTTTAGTAAATAATTCCCCCCCCCACTTATATTGAAGCACTGTTTTATAATATCTCTCATTCCAATCCCGATGTGGCAGCTTTACTCCAACAGGAAACGTGCATACAAAGCCTCAGACTGTTGTCTGAGATGTCCTTTCTCTGATAAACTGTGTTCCAGATGAAGAATGTAACGTACTGGCATATTAAACATCGCAGGCACTAAGAACGATAAAAGAAGCCGGTAACATCTGGAACTGACTGACACTTCTTATGAGTTCACATGTTAAATAACTCAGATGTTATTGTTTGACTTGGATTATTTTTTAAATCCTCCTTTACTTTATCTTGGTCAGGGTTATGGTGCACCATTATTCTTAATTTACTACTTCATAATAAATGTGTCGAATTTTATTCTAAGATTGCTTAACAGGAAGAAATATGAACTTCAGCATGAATAAACCATAACTAACGTTAACATCTTTAAGTTTTAACGTAAAGACATTCACTCATGTTCATTCCAAACATAAATTACAGGAAATTAACGTAACGTTAATTGGAGAGGTAAACAGATAAAGCTTCTCTTGTACATTTTCCCAAAGAATTAAATTGAATAGATAAATTGGGCATCAGTATTAAATATTAAATACTGATGCCCAATTTATCCATTTATTTAATTATGGAATAAATCGGACATTAGATGTGTCGTTATTTGGCTTGTTTACGTTTATACAAAAACAAAATGATGACCTATACACATTTAGAAAATCTTTTCTTTTAGAAATAAATGTAAAAATGACAAATTATTTTATATTAACTTAAAATAATTTATGCTTTTATAAAATTTAAGAAAATAGTTTTGGTTATTATTTATTTTATTTTATTGAGGCAGGTCTCTTCAGGGGCTCCATAAACTTTTTTTTATTGGTGTATTAAATCATGATTTGTTGATTTTAAGTAAATGTATAATATTATAATAACTAATTTTATACCTTTTATATATTTAATTTCATTAAAATGTAATTTGATATTGTATATTAAATATGCTGTAAAACTTTATCACCATCTTGAAGCACTAAAAACCACAGATTTAAAGAGAGAGCATGCTGGGAGATTTTGATTGTATTGAGACCTGCATAAGATTCAAACCAGAAGCCCAGCAGTAGGGCTCAGGCCTGGACTTCCTACCTCAAAGATTTTAGCAGGTCTTGAGGCACCATATCGATACAAACGTCTTGAGTAAAGCTGATGAGATGAAGTGAGATGGAAAAATAGTGGGATATAAAGTGACAGTGACAAAGAAACTGAATACTGTTCCATCTCCTCCATCCCACTATAAATAGGCTGGTTATTGCTGCAGTATTTAATGTGTCTTTGTGCTGGTTGCCATGGTTGGCTTGGTGCTGCTGCCTACTGCAGAAACCAACTACACGCTGGCAACGAGAACAGAGGGAACGGGAAATAAATTGGATGGAAGATGGAAGAAAAGAGAGAAGCGGTATTAAAACAGAGGATACGGGGCAAAAGGAAATAAAAACTGGAATGACGAGCAGTTTTTAACCTGAAGTAGTGACATGGGACTTCTGTATTGAGCAGTGGAATCTATTAAAAGCACAAATAATGCAATTTAAAGTAAAAGGAAGTGAGCAGAGGGATAAGGAGAGGAAGTGGGACATCAGCGAGGGTAGTTTTAGATCAGGATGGCAGACATGCAGACGTCTCCGTCTCGATCTCCTGTTTCTGAGAAGCATCCAGCCCGACTCACCTTCAAAAGCAATTTATTTCGAAACGCAAAAGTAATTCACAGTCTATTAATGCAGTTTCCCTTCAATTAAGGAATGGATATTTACATATAAATTAAATACAAAAAGAATAGTACATCATTAAAGCGATACAAGTTGATACAAATTTACACACGTCTCCGTGTTGCCTCCGGTTAGCAACGAAACCATTAAGAGCAACTCAACTATAGGCTTGTACGTATCTGATTACTCATCTAACTCTCTCTTTCTAAACTCAAACACTGTGCTCGTTCCTCCCCAAGCAAGATTAAAGGCGTTTAAAATCCCATGTGTTGCTAAGAAGCATATCGTTTCCATATGACCTGTCCAAAAAAATACTGCAGTTAAGTCTGGTTCTACTTTTCTTACTTTACTGGCTATATTCCGAGCGAGGCAGCTCGAGTCGTTTGGTTGTCTGAGTTTTATATCTATGAGTTGTGTGTGTGTGTCTGTGAGAATGTATATAAAAAGCTACAGATTAGAATTTCCATTCGTTTCATCACCTCATTGCTGGAAGAGTAATCAGATGAGTATTCAGGTTTGCATGGCCTCACACCTTAATGAAGCTCATAGAAAGCAGTGAACCAACTTGCCTAAATTATCAAATTAGAAAAAACAGAGCTAGTCAACTGTTTACTTAAACCTTTATAAGAAGTGAAAACCGAAACGTACAACTCACCACAATTAGCCGTGATCATTTAACTCATATTAAAAAAGAAAAGGAAAAAAAAGAAACACCTGCCATGTAACTTAAAAGTATTTCCTTTTAGAGAAATTGATTACAGAAGCTGATGTTTAGTTCAGACGCATTTCTTTTCCTGCGCCAGTGGATCTTGGATGAACTCTAATAACATGTTTGATGAGATCTTATCAACAGTACTGAGTGAAGGGTGACAGCTTCCTCTCCTGCAGGTCACCTACTTCCATGATGTGAGGGGACAAATGATGATAAACGTGCGTGTTTGCGAGTGCTGGTAAGCGTGGGAGGAACGGCTGAGGTCTTTGTTTTGTCAAGACGACAGTATAATAATAAAATCGGAATATAAACCGTAAGACTAAGACTGATTCTAGATTTAGAAACACTACGATGTATATACATTTACTGCATGAGGAGGATACACTAGGGTGTGGATGTACTCTGGGGTGGACTGCTTGCAATGGCATGTGGACTCAGGCCCACATGTACACACACACACACACACACACACACACACACACACTCGTGCTCTTCACTGGCCCAACGATGATGATGATCCTGCTGAGGCTTCAGTGAGACAGTTCAGTGTGTCTCGCAGCACCCCGTTCTTGTGTGGAGGAATGACAAAGGACGAGGAGGAGGATGGAGGAAGAGCAAGATGAAGCCTCCAACCTCCATCCAGGAAACTAGTGATACCGTAGTATCACAGGGACTAGACGGAAAACGAGAGAAAAAGAGAGAGTTAATCGTTTCGTTCTCTGCAATCAGCTAAGTAAAATGTTTTCCGAGAGGCGAGACTGTATACGTACTAATTATAATAAGCAGCAATATGACTATCACTAATGCCACGATCATCTTCATCTGAGGAGGAAAGGGGGAATGAAAGATTAGTGCCGTTTCACTTAAAATGAAAATAAAGCATCAAAGAAATCTGGTAAACATAAAGGTTTTGCTTTACTGTTATTAATCCTCATTAAATATAATATAAATAATGTATGTTATCATTAAGTACAAAAATTTTTTAAATACATTCAAATTTTATTGAAACTATAAAAATAAGAAATGTCTCTACTGAAACAGGATTTTAATCAAAGTCGTTATTATTTCTGCTTGTGGACTTTCTATAACAGTCCCATCCAGGGTCAGTCAGTCTGTCTGTCTGTCTGTTTTTTTAATGGGAGCTGGAAGTTACTAGTTGATCTACCTTTATGTCCCTCCACCACATCCTCCGGTGTAGCTGTTTGGCCCGGCTGCTGAAGGCAGACGCATTGTCTGACAGGCTCTCTGGAAATCACATGAGCAAGAAATAGACTATCAAGAACTCTTTGGTCTAGACATGCGTTCACGGAATGACAGGACATGATTATGTAACATGTACATATTCAATATTTATTTATAAAAGCAGGACTCTGAAAGAACCAAAGAAATATGCACTGTGATGATGTCCTGCCCATCCCATTACACCTGGATGAGCTGCAGAACATCAGACAAATTGCAAAGACTAGAAAAGAATTGTGGAAGAGAGAGAGAGAGAGAGAGAGAGAGAGAGCATGGACTTTCTTTTTTCCCGCCACTTATGTAACAGCCCTACTGAGATCACAATTACTGGCCCGGTCTGTCTCCAGGAATTGCATGTTGACATTCTCTGAGCGGAGAAATCTTGGCTTGGTTTCTTTGTCTGGAATTCTCAACGATTCTCGTTAACAAGCATCAAATAGTGATAGTAAATTTAAAGACGCATCATCAGGCCATGTGTCGCCCCACTCTGCTGCTCAGTAATGGTCCGACATCGTCACTTTAAGCTCACAATCTTTATTCAGTCTGACATTGGCTTCTTAATGAGCGTAGAAAACGAGAATTCCAAAGATGGACATAAAGCCGAGTCGTCTGTCACCATCGGGTGCCTGCTGATGTTCGGTGTGCGTGCTGGGATGGCAAACAGGTATAGGTATAAACAACAAGATCAAAACAAGCAACTTTTCCTTCACCGAAGGCCAAGTGCAATTATCTGAACGAGTCCACGGAGCGCTGCTGAGGCACAGCAGCATTCTTGCGGAGCCTGCGAGTGGATGAAATACGTAGAACTAAATATTTCTATGTAGCCTAGACCTGTTCAAATGAGGAAGTGGTTCGGAAAATGTTTGTTTATAGATGACTGATCCATCTGGGTATCTGATGTAAGAAAATAGGGTTTGGTTAGCGGCAGGTCACAGAAAAAAACGAGAATTATATTAAACTGTTGTGCCTTGTCTGGTGTTACACAAGAAGTGGGTTGGTGCCAGGTTCCTCTCTTTAAACAACAACAACAACATATCTGAGTAACAGCAGAAACCTAGCACATGCAGCATTGTGCCAGTGAGTGAAGCCATAATGTCCAAAAGGCCGTTGCATCTATAAACGATCAAAATATCATACTGTTACTATTGTTGTTTATTAACATCTTAAAAGCTTTGTGCAGCATGGTGTAGATGTGTAGAATACAGAGGAACTGCTCACTGAACATATAACCTGTAAAAATGACTGACTGAATGACTAATGTAAATTTGATGTAAATGAATGCCTTATGTATTTGTCCAAAGAATTAATATTGTGTTAAATTTTGCATACCTGTGGCAATCTAATGCTTACTTCCATACTTTACATCTCTCTCAAACTACAGACGTCTGAACTGCAGCAAGTTAATAGGCTCATCATGACTTTCTGCATGTACGCTGCTTTTTATTGTTTGATGAGAAAAGCATCTGGTCTTTGCCAAGCTGTTGAGTAGCTTATACATCCCTCTGGTCTGATGTTGCTCTACACATTGCTCTATGCTCCTTTGAGACATGTCGAAAATCTTGCAATATTTCACAGAGATATTTGTTCTGGTGAATGTAATGCAATTAACAGTCATCATATGAGAGATCGCTTCATTGGTCACAGCTATATATGATTTAGTCATAATGTATACAATGTGAACATTGTACATATAACAGCTTGTGCCTCGTCTCCTCCTGGATCATGAACACTGGGGAACAACATGCAGCAAACATTTCACCTCAAGAGCAAAGTCAAGATTTTTGGTGACGTGAATATCCTCCTCAATAAAGAATGAATAGAAGGAAGGGTTTGGGGGTGAAAATGCCATACAGTTTCAATATAGTATGTTCAAAGGAACGTTTTGGGTGCAAGTTTATTTTTCTGTATTTTTTTTTTTTTTTTTAAGAAAGTGTACATAAACTTTTCTAGTGTCTACTTCTTAACTTAAACAGACAAGCAGCAGAATTTTCCACAGGCACCCGGTCTTCATGAACATTCCCTGCCCCTAGCTTTGTATCGTGACTGTGCTGTCTAGTGTAAAAAGGCAAATAGCGCTTTGAGTTACTAAATTGTTAGATAATTATTACTACCAATAGAATTATTTGTCAATTGACACATTTGATATAAGCCTTATTCTTCACTTTCGACTGAAAATCGTCCTTTTTTCCCCCCTCAATATTTTCTTCTGAAGTTTTTCAGTGGCATCACTAATACCAAAATTAACCTAATCTTAGCCAAGTCGATAACACATCAGTTGATTTCATTTAATATTAATGAAACATTCTCTTAACTTTGACGAATGAGGCCAAAAAAACAAGAGATTAAACACTGTCTGAAAGATTACTAACGTGAGATTCAGGCTAGGAGGCGTGACACATAAGCGCCAGTCAATGATTTTATATATTTATGTCAGTTGGATGAAACAGAAGACATTTCTAAGCACTAACTCATATGAGCACACATTTGGATCCTAAAACCCAGAGCTCCTATGCTATATGTGTAAAAGTTAGCAGGTCTGTTCTCGGTTATTTACAACGCCATCTCCTGAGATACTCAATCCTTTCCCAATGCTTTGGCTCCGAGTTCCACAGAGACAAAAACTTCCTTTGACTGATATACCTCATAAACTTCTACTGAACTGCAAACCAAGGGCACTAAAGCAGGAGATGTATTCAGTTTGCACCAGGAGTGACACATGGCTGTCTCAAATAACCTAGATCAGTGTTTCCTAAGCCAGAAATGTTTGCCCTTTCCCAGATCCCAGTATAATTATACTGCTATTCGGTGTTGTTTGGTCCAAGCATGTTGGTAGCTGGAACAGAGCCCCTGTGGACTATATTGAGAAACTCTTCCCTAGATACACATTTAAGAGCAGATTCAAATCACTTATTGTACTAACCTACGCCAGCTATATCTGAAAAATCCACAACAATGATTTTAAGGTCATTGTGTGGATCTGTGAGAAGGTGCCCAAAAACCTCCAGTGTTCACACTGCTGCTGTCTTAAACAGGATCCTGATGACACAAGACACTGACATAAGAAATAAGAAAATGAAGCAACTGTTCCAGTGAAAACAGGAACTGCACTCATCAGCCTGGCCTCAGGATGTTACGAAGATAATCTGAGGGTGGAAAAATCATTAAATACTATCTCTTGGTGAACCAGAAATCTAACATACAACTCTTTAGCTAAGATAATGCAATAAATGATGGTGTGCTTGTTAAGTTTTCAAATTCTGTAATGGCTGTAAAGGCTAGTTAATCCAATTAGTGTAAAAAAAATATATATATATAAATATAATATATAGTGTGTATTGCAACAGGACAGTGAATCGTGAATAGGTGAGTCACATTATTGCAAAATGTATTTGAATTTTATTCACATAACAAATATGTACTGCATTTGATTTAATACCTACTGTATTTGATTCAGTACCTAATGCATTTGATTCACTACCTACTGTATTTCATTCAGTATCTGCTGCATTTGATTCAATACCTACTGTATTTGATTCAGTACCTAATGCATTTGATTCAGTACCTGCTGCATTTGATTCAGTACCTAATGCATTTGATTCAGTACCTGCTGCACTCGATTCTGTACCTGCTGCACTCGATTCGGTACCTGCTGCACTCGATTCGGTACCTGCTGCACTCGATTCGGTACGTGCTGCACTCGATTCGGTACCTGCTGCACTCGATTCGGTACCTGCTGCACTCGATTTGATACCAGCTGCATCTGATTCAGTACCTGCTGCATTTGATTCGGTACCTGCTGCACTTGATTCGGTACCTGCTGCACTTGATTTGATACCAGCTGCACTTGATTTGATACCAGCTGCATCTGATTCGGTACCTGCTGCATTTGATTCGGTACCTGCTGCACTTGATTCGGTACCTGCTGCACTTGATTCGGTACCTGCTGCACTTGATTCGGTACCTGCTGCACTTGATTCGGTACCTGCTGCACTTGATTTGATACCAGCTGCATCTGATTCAGTACCTGCTGTATTTGATTTGGTACCTGCTGCATTTGATTCAGTGTCTAATGCATTCGATTCAGTACCTGCTGCAATCAATCCAGTACCTAAGGCTTTTGATTTAGTTCCCAATACATTTGATTCAACTCGACTTTTCATTCATTTAGAGTCATCCACGAAAAGAGTTTAACGGATCAGGGAAAACATTTAGAATAATTTTTGAAAATAATATTTTGAAAAGTGAAAGATTTGTCAGAAGGTTAGTGGTGAGGATGTTAGTCATGCGGATGTGTGTGGTGAAGTTCATTTATATCCTTTATAACTTCAGCTTTGTATTTCTGAAGAGTCTCTGAAAGTCACTTTCTTTTCTTTAGATTACTGAGCCTACGTGTCTGCCTTGTACCATGTGATCGTCTTGCCCCAGGCACCTTGGTGAGTGATTTGTCCCTTGTAATCTATTACGTTCTCGTTGGTGACAGTTTGTACATCTCACCAGATTTATCCTGCAGGTCTTCTAGGCGCTCTCCACGTTCAATCACCTTGGAGATGTTCTCCTGCATCACATCGATGACCTCGTCAACCTGCGACTGCACCCTGATACACGAAAAACAAGAAAGAGTTGTTGAAAAAGGTCAAACAAAGTTCAGCAAATGTTCTTGTACTCCTACTGAGCCTTGACAGGCGTTAGCACATTGAAATCAGACCAGGAGAGGATGTGTTCACTTACAGGTGATATACAACAGCGGTGAATGGGGCAGGCTGTTCTGATCTATACTTGTACAGATGAGCTCGATTTAAGATGATGAAAGTACAGAACAATCCCTGCAGTCACTGACGTGTGCTCAGTGGAATGAATTGCCATCAAAGCCAATTGTCCAGGAGTCTCAGGCCACTGAGCCTACCACCTGCTACAAACATGCGCCTCGCCTCCTACCACCCACAGTTGTACTACTCGCTCCGATGGTCTGGGACACCAAAACACTGGTCAGGCCAAAACAAGTGGTCAACTGTGGAAACCTCACCTTGACTTACTTAAACAATTTGGAGCATGGCTGCGTGGGCTGAACCACACCAGAGGCTCGAGGATTAGTGGAACTTAACGGCGTGGTCCAAACTCAAAACAAAAGTTCATACCAATACCACATCCCTAACGTCAACATCTCGGGCTAGGACAAGAACTAAAAGGTGTGTGTATGCATTCCATCTAATGTTTTGAATTACACACTTTCAATTGCAATTATTCCGGTCTGGTATTATTCTGTATTCTAGCCCAAATAATGATAAAACCTTCTTTCATGCTGGCCATTAGTGTGAATGCAGGCTGGGTAGGTCTGTGAAAAGTATGTCTCCATCACTGGAAAAGTGTGTGTTTTCAGAGATCCATTTATGAGAAGTTATGTAAGGTCACCAGGACCGAAATTCAAGCCACGTGCAGGAGGAAGTACATTTCTATTTAACTAACAAAGTTACCTCATTGTGTGCGTGTGTGAGAGAGAGAGAGAGAGAGAGAGAGAGAGATACCTCAATAACAACTTACTGTCTAATTTTGTCATTCTGGGGGCCAAACCTGGGTCCAGTTGGTCCTCTTCTGTATGAAAGAAATATATATCTTATATTAAAAAATATATATTTACTCATTTTAAATCATATGTTAAATGCCATTACATTTAAATTTAAGCATGTGTGCGTGTGTGTGTGTGTCTCACAAAAAGAAGTCTTCCTCCTCATCAGAGTCTTCCTCCAGCAAGTTCCTCTGTTGGAAGAGAAGGTCAGATCAGTGTGAATTTTTCACTGCAAAATTTTTTACATATTCAGATGAATGACATTTAATTCAACTCATTTGTGTACTGCTTTGAACGATGTACATTGTTATAAATCATCTTAACAAAATATACATTTTTAATTCAGAAATTAATCCAATTTATCCCTAATGTTCAAGCCAGTGGTGATGGTGAGGGAAAATCTTCCCTGAGACGATATGTGAGAGAGAGCGAGAGAGAGAGAGCGAGAGAAATTTAGAGGAACCGACTCAAAAGGGAAGCCAGCTCTTTATTTTATAAGTGTAGAGATCTGGATGAGGAACATCTGCTTCACGTTATAATTTTACACAGTGTTACAGTGACTAAATGCGTGCTCTGAGTGACTACAGATAATCGAGGGCTGTTTGAGAAGGTGGGGGAGGTTTAATACCCTTATATAAAACTGTAAAAGCACCCAGACTCCATGTGCAGGTCACTGTTTTGTCTGCAGTTTCCCCAGTGGCATGGTTCTTATACAGTAATATAAATACGGATCTGTCTCTTTTTAGAAATGGGGTAAGAATCAACAGTGATTATGTAATGACCACCTGAGGGACATATTAGTCAAATATCAGTTAGGCAATGTCTTCGCAGATGTTTGAACGGGAATATTTATGAGGAAAACTTGAGAAGGCTTTTCTTTGGAAGTGCTGAAGCTCATTACCGTCAGCCAACATTTTGCAGCCGGTTGTCTGACAGACCCGAATACAGTGATGACAGTGACGAGAACAGCCTCGTATCAAGATTTTCCGCACAAGCTAGAGAGTCCACAGTAGACAGACGTTCTCTAAAAAGGTGTTTACTTCTGAGTAAGCCCATGATATACACAGAACAGCCATAACATTATGACCACCTGCCTAATATTGTGTTGGTTCCCCTTTTGCTGACAAAACAGCCCTGACCCGTCAAGGCATGGACTCCATTAGATCACTGAAGGTGTGCTGTGGGATCTGGCACCAAGATGCACCAAGATGCACCAAGCAGCAGATCCTTACAGGGTACTTTTGATAGATACTGACCACCCCACAAGAGCTGCAGTTTTGGAGATGCTCTGATCCAGTGGTCTAGCCATCACAAGTTGACCCTTGTCAAACTCGCTCAAATCCTTACGCTTGTCCATTTTTCCTGCTTCTAACACATCAACTTTGAGGACAAAATGTTCACTTGCTGCCTAATATATCCCACCCACTAACAGGTGCCATGATGAGGAGATCATCAGTGTTATTCTCTTCACCTGGCACTGCTCATAATGTTTTGTCTGATCGGTGTATGATCTAACCATCTTCAACTGTGTTATCTCACAGCTGGGATCTCCTAAAGTGTATTATAGCATTAAGAAACATTACTGCTTTCTTTCTCTTCTGCAATCTCTTTGCTCATTCAACTCCTTTTTTGTGTTCATGCAGAGAGACATGCAGGCAGACTGATGGTTATATAGTTTTCACAAGGAGGTTACAGTGTGTGGACAGTAATTTAGAGATAGAACATTCTGAAAAGGGGATAAAAAAGAAAATGAGGAATTTAAGTTGAGTAATACAAGGACAAAAGCATGAGAATGAGCCACAGACATGGACTGGTAGTCATTATCGTGATCTGCTGGGAGGAAGAAAGGAGCAAAATAAGTGTGTGTGTTTGTGTGTGTGTGAGAGAGAGAGAGAGAGAGAGAGAGAGAGATTTGTTTTGTAACAGTGTAACACAAGTTTTTCTGAACACAGATAAAATCCATTACTGTTCGGAATGTCCTCCCACACTAGGCAGCAGGAGAATGCAGTGATGAGTGCTTTAAAAAATAAACAGACATTTTGTTTACTGAGTGGACAACGACGCATCTAGTGACGTTAGAGGTTTAATACGATTTAACCTTTGTCCCTAATCATCCCCATTGGTTCATTATTTGTTTCTCTCTCGCTCTTTAATTTACTTAGATTATCTGAAGAACATTACTCCGTACCTTCTATCTGTCATACAGTAAATGTACAAACACTATATGGTGAAAGGATTGAGGAGACCTGACCATCACACCTGTATGTGGCTCCTCCGCTAAACTGTAGCTACAAAGACTGAAGCATTGAATTGTCTAGACGGTTTCTGGATGCTGTCGCATTGCAATTTCCTTTCACTAGAACTAAGAGGCTCAAACCTTTTCCATCATGATGATGCCCCTTTGCACAAAGCAAAGAGCTCCGTGAAGACATGGTGTGTTAAGGTTGTTGACGAAGAACTGGCGTGTCCTGCACTGAGCCCTGACTCAACCCCACTGACCACTGGGATGAACTAGAACACCAACTGAACCCCAGACCTCCTCACTCTTACAACATCAGTGCCTGATCTCACTGTAGCTGAATGATTACTAATCCCCATAGTGGAAAGCCTTCACAGAAAAGTGGAGCTTATTATAACAGCAAAATGGGAATAAATCTGGAATGGGATGTTCAACAAGCATGGATGGTTAGGCGTCTACAAACTTTCGGGTCATATAGTGTATCTACGGACATCCAGTTTCTTTGACAGCATTATACATAACTATGATTCACCACAGAACTTTCCAGGGTCACCAAAACCTAGTGTCTTGTTCATGGAAAACAGTTAAAACCATGATTCATGGTGCTGAAGGCCCAGGATTGAAGCCCCATTTAGACACAAACATTCCCACAATGCTCTGCGATGTGACATGGCTTACCCTTTCACTACGCACGGAGCCGGTGACCTCGTCGTCATTCAGGTGCCGCTTAAATTTGGGGGGCATGCTGGCGTCAGTCTGCTCCTCCCTCTCTGGCTCCCTCTTGCAGGACCACAGAGAAAATAATCATCAATCCATTACAGCCAACATCATCAACATACCAAAATAAACATAAAGTGCACAAGGTTGCATCCCCCATAGTGTGGGGTATATCTCTATATAACCTAGAGTTAAATAAGAGCTGGCAGAGATAAAAGATGTTCAGAGAATTAGATGGACAAAGATTTAGATAGTTAGATGTACCAGAAAAACGGAAAATTGTTGTTTACAAAAGATGAATTCGAGAATGTTTATTAGAGAACACAATAAAGCAAATCTTTATATTGTCCTATGGGTATATAAAGCTGCTAGCGTTATAACGAAATATTATGAGTATTACATGTATGACATATCCTAATAATTTTTCCCTTTTTAGAAAATAAATGCTCAAAAGAAAAGTAAATTATCCGTTAAAAGAACAATTTCAAGTTTTGAAATGAATTTATCAACAACAAACAAAATCCTGTAATTAAAGCTACTGGCTAAATTTTCTTATATTGATGTATTTTGCCAGTAAAGATCCATTAAAAGATCCCACAGCAGCATTCACGTGCCTTTCTCTTATGAATACACTGCATGTACACAAAGCATTACTTCTCACCACAGACCTCCATGAAAAAAACCTTTAAAATAAATGATGCTCTTTCAACTCCCATATCTGGACGCTATAGTTAGGGACTTACTAAGACGATGTTGAGATGTTGACCGATACTGCAGTTATACACCGGTCAGGCATAACATTATGAGCAGTGACAGGTGAAGTGAATAACACTGATGATCTCCTCACCATGGCACCTGTTAGTGGGTGGGATATATTAGGTAGCAATTAAAAATTTTGTCCTCAAAGTTGATGTGAAAAATGGACAAGCGTAAGGATTTGAGCGAGTTTGATGAGAGGCCCAAATTATGATGACTAGACCACTGGATCAGAGCATCTCCAAAATTGCAGCTCTTGTGGGGTGTCTGTAGTGGTCAATATCTATCAAAAGTGGTCCAAGGAAGGAACAGTGGTGAACCGGCGACAGGGTCATGGGCGGCCAAGGCTCACTGACGCACATGGGGAGTGAAGGCTGGCCCGTGTGATCCGATCCAACAGACGAGCTACTGTTGCTCAAATCGCTGAAGAAGTTAATGCTGGTTCTGAGGTGTCAAAATGCACAGGGCATGACGGGTCAGGGCTGTTTTGGCAGCAAAAAGGGGACCAACACAATATTAGGCAGGTGTTCATAATGTTAAGCCTGGTCGGTGTATAAAGATATAATGTGAACAAAGGACATGAATCATCTGGAAGCCCTCGACTTGGATCGCTGTGGATACATTAATATGGGATCAGGTAATACTTAGCGGTTTGGAAACTGGGATTGAGGACTGGCATTCCTCCCTGAAGGAGTTTCTTTGTCTGCTTTTGCTAATCCATGTTAACTAACACTTTAATGCAAGTGTACAAATGGAAAATGGCCAATATCAAGATCCACTGGTCCATTTTCCCTAAAGCATTTAAAAGCTTCCAGTTTACTGCCATCGCTTCAGCAAGTCTGTCTCTTCTACTAAACTGCAGGATGCAGACAGGTTTTTCACTCTTGAATATCCCTTGCGGCAAAAAGACACGCTTGTAGAGGTGAACTGTCAAACTTCATCTTGCAGAAACGCTTTCCCCAGTAAAAACAAACTAACCCCCATGAGAAAAACATCCCTCTGGCAATCCCACCCCTTCGCCCAAATTCAGGATGGAGGTCTGGTACCATTGAATCCACTGTCCTCTCTTTGAAATTGCTTTCTGCCTGTTGCGTCGGAAAAAGAGGACGGAAAACAGACTCTCTTCTGGCCCACGTTCACGGCAAACAATCCAGAAATCAGGAGAACAGGAAGAACTGGGGATGAAAAGTCAAAAAGCAGGGAAATAAATAAAAACAGAGAGAGAGAGAGAGAGAGAGAGAGAGAGAGAGAGAGAGAGAGAGAGAAGGGGTTGAGAAAGACGCAGGAAGAAATCCAACAGGAACATTGACATATATTTAACATCCATACATCAATTCCGAATACTAATAATAGATGATGGGAAGGAAAGGTGGCTCCATGGAAATAATGAATATGAAATGAAATGAAATGTTGGGAGAAGAATATGTTCAAACATTAAGACCAAAAGACTATGGTCATGATCCAGGATATGACAGAAATGGTTTATTCTGAAGATGATGTCCAGAAAAAATATATGGATAATGATGATGAAGCTTTACCACACAGGATGGTCATAAGAGGTCATTTTATTTTCATCCACTGACAGTCACAAAGCTTGTATCACCTCTTTTTAAACACAATTCCCTTTAATATAATACTGAATCAGTACTACAGTCAAGCTAACTAGTCAATAGCTACCCATGAGCTAATACAATGTAGCTAATGGGTTAGCCGAATTAGCCATCTTATCTTGGCTAAATTTGAACAATACCCGCGTTTATGGTTCACAAAAGGTTTTTTTTTAGAAGAAATATTAACAACAGCTAAATTAATTCTGAATCTGTGGTCAAATCCAGGGCGAGCTAAATGACACCGCTAGCTAGTTAGCTACATGTCAAACCCAGGCTGTGTCCCAAGCAGCATACTAGCGTACTACGTAGTGTGTGGAAAAAGCACTGAAACATACGTAGCATACTGTACTATTTAGCACGCTAGTATAGTACGCCGCTCGGTATTAGAGCCTCTGGTGAAGCTACAATGACATGGTTATTTATTTTTGCAGCCTTTTTTTTTACAGCACACCATGCAGCCAGGAGAAAATAATGTCATGACAGATAAAACAGGCAATAGCAAGCAGATGGAAAAACGTAAGAAAAGCCAAGCCGCTAATACAGCTGTGTCTGTGCATCTCAGTAACACACACAGGCCTCTGTGAATAAACAGCACCAGAGCCATGATATCCGCATCTACCTGTACTTTGTTGTCCTTGTGGCTCGACTGTTCAGTTTACAACACGATTACAGGTAAGCAAACCTGTGAAGGAGCTGATTTTGTGCCGTCCTGTAAGCGGTAAGGAGCAGCTCGACCGGGATACGCAGTGTTTCCCCACTCTCATATGACCAGGAAGTGAACGCACACACTCACACGCGCGCGCGCGCGCGCACAAACACACAGCTGGATTAGAGGCACGTTATAACCCTTAAAGCAGTAAGCATGTCCTCTTATAACCGTATACAGAATGTTTTATTATGATCAGACACCATTAGAGTCGAGGTTCCCCTTGCTGGCTCCTCAATTGTATTATTAAAGGAATAAAGCTCGTTCCTGAATGATATGAGGATGGTACACACCACAACTAACCACTACTGACAGCTAGTCATGATACAGTATATTGTCAAAAATTTTAGGACACCAGGGGTTGTTTTTCAGGGGTTGGGCTTGGCCCCTTGAAAGGAAAGAGTGAAATGAACTCTTAATGCTTCAGCTTCATACCAAAACACTTTGGACAATTTCATGCTCCCAACTTTGCAGGGAACAGTTTGGGGATGACCGCTTCCTGTTCCAACATGACTGCACACCAGTGCACAAAGCAAGGTTCATGAAGACATGGATGAGCAGGTTTGGTGTGGAGGAACTTGACTGGTTTGCAGAGTCCTGACCTCAACCTGATAGAACATCTTTGGGATGAATTAGAGCGGAGACTGTGAGCCAGACCAAAACTGGGACATCCATGCCTTTATGGGCCTTGCTTTGTGCAGTCATGTTGGAACAGGAAGGGGTCATCCCCAAACTGTTCCCGCAAAGTTTGATAAGCTGAAATATTAAGGGTTCCCTCACTGGAAATAAGGGGCCGAGCCCAACCCCTGAAAAAACAACGGCTGAATGATTTTGAGGGGTGTCCCAAAACTTTTGGCAATATAGTGTATGTAATATAGGAATGATAATACACTATATGAACAAACTTTTGTGGACACCTGACCATCACACTAATATTCAGGTCTCCACAAACCTGTTTCCACAATGTCTTCAGTTCACTGGGACTATGAAGCCTAAACTGGTTCCTTCATGGCAATGTGAACGAAGCAAGCTCCATGAAGACATGGTGTGTTAAAGTTGGAGTGGAAGAACTCAAGTATCCTGCACAGGGCCCTGACTCTGATTCAACCCCACTGAACACCTTTGGGATGAACTGGAACACCGACTGCACCCCAACATCAGTGCCTGATCTCACTAATGTACTTGTGTTCAAATGATCACTTGAGACATGGACTGGTAGTCATTACTGACGATCTGCTGGGAGGAAGTGTGTGTGTGTGTGTGTGTGTGTGATTTTTTTTCCAGTGTAACATAGAAAAACTTGAACATAGATAAAATCCATGAATCTTCGGGACGTCCTCCCACACCAGGCAGCAGGAGAATGCATTGATGAGGTGCTTTAACAATATACTGAGATTTTGTTTACTGAGTTGACAACAATGCATCTAGTGACGTTAGAGTTTTAATCCGATTTAAACTTCATCCTTATTCATCCCCACTGTCTGTCTTTCTTTAGTTCATTGACTCAAATCACCTGAAGAATGACACCACTGTGTGCCTTTTACTTACCACACAGTAAATATACACTATATGGCCAAATGTCTGCAGACACTTGACACCACACCCATATGTGGTTCTTCCCCAAACTGTAGCGAGCTCCATAAAGACATGGTTTGACAAGGTTGGAGTGGAAGTACTTGAGTGGCTGGAGCCTTGAGCTCAACTCTCTTGGAACACTGACTGCACCTCAGACCTCTTCACCTAACATCAGTGTCTGATCTCATTAAAGCTTTCTTAGCTGAATCATTACAAATCCCCAGAGACACAATCCGACATCTAGTAGAAAGCCTTCTGTGAAGAGTGAAGCTTATTATAATAGTAAAACGGTGCTAAATCTTGAATGGGATGTTCAGTGAACACATACTGTATGGGTGTAATGGTCAGATGTCCACAAACCTCCGGCCACATACAGTGCTCAGCGTAAATGAGTACACCCCCTTTGAGAAGTAACATTTTAAGCATTTCAATGAACACAAAAACTCCAAAATGTTGACAAGACTAAGTTTTATATAACATCTGTTTAACTTATAACATGAAAGTAAGGTTAATAATATAACTTAGAGAACAAAATTTTCAGTTTTACTCCAATTAGGGCGATGCAAAAATGAGTACACAAAAGTGGTACAAAAATTTTAAAAAGATGGAACTGCAACCGTCTCACACAGACGTCCAGGCTGTCCACGGAAGTTAACGCCTTGACAGGAGCGTCTTCTGCTGAGAAGTGTTGAAGTAAATCAGCATGCAAGTTCTCTGCAGTTAGCTAAAGAAGTAGAAAGCCAAACTGGGGTGACTGTTTCTCGTGACACGATACCGCATACACTGCAGAGGAATGCCATGCGTGGATGTCATCCATGAAGGAAGCCTCTCCTAAAGCCCACGCACAAAAAAAGCCCATCTAGGATTTGTCAGGACCCATGCTGACAAAAATGAAGACTACTGGGGCTCTATACTCTGGAGTGATGAGACCAAGAGAAATGTTTTCGGAACTGATGGCCTCAAAACTGGCGTCGTGAAGGAATACAAAGAAAAATGCATGGTGCCTACAGTGAAGCATGGTGGTGGCAGTGTCCTTATGTGGGGCTGCATGAGTGCTGCTGGTGTCGGGGAGCTGCATTTCATTGATGATATCATGAATGCACAGATGTACTGCTCTATACTGAAAGAGAAGATGCTGCACTCACTCCGTGCCCTTGGTCGTCGTGCACTTTTCCAACATGACAATGATCCTAAACACACATCTAAGGCCACTGTTGGATTTCTAAAGAAGAACAGGGTGAAAGTGATTCAGTGGCCAAGTTCTATTGGGTTCCTGATCTGAACCCACCTCTGGCATAGCTAATCTGACTACTTGCATGTTTGTTAGAAAAACTGGAAAACCTGGAGGAATCCCATATGGACACTCATAAACCTGAGATTAGGATCACATCAGAACTCTGGAGCTGTAACACAGCATCACTACCTGATGAGCCACCACCATCCCTCCCTTTATGTTTAATTTCTCATCCAAATCAAAAAAGCATGATAAAGTACATGTCAAAAAAATATATCAGCCCAAGTTAAGATCAAATCTAATGCACATTTAATCAAATGTCACTGAAAGGCTGCATGAAAAGTGTTTTTTCAAAACTAGCCCATTCATACCAGTTCCTTGTGCTACCAATTACTATAAAGTACTACTGATTAGTTGTCTTTTTTATTATTTGAGAGAAATGCTAGAAAAAGATTTTAATATAATAACAAAATGTCTGAAATCCATCCTAAACACTGTGTAAAGAAATACAATGATGATTTCCTCATCATGGCACCTGTTAGTGGGTGGGATATATTAGGCAGCAAGTGAACATTTTGTCCTCAAAGTTGATGTGTTAGAAGCAGGAAAAATGGACAAGCGTAAGGATTTGAGCGAGTTTGACGAAGGGCCAAATTTTGATGTCTAGACCACTGGATCAGAGCATCTCCAAAACTGCAGCTCTTGTGGGGTGTTCCCGGTCTGCAGTGGTCAGTATCTATAGGGTCATGGGCGGCCAAGGCTCATTGATGCACATGGGGAGCGAAGGCTGACCCATTTGATCCGATCCAACAGACGAGATACTGTTGCTCAAATTGCTGAAGAAGTTAATGCTGGTTCTGATAGAAAGATGTCAGAATACACAGTGCAGGACGGGTCAGCTGTTTTGGCAGCAAAAGGGGGACAAACACAATATTAGGCAGGTAGTCATAATGTTATGCCTGATCAGTGTAGTAACACCTCTCTTTCCTCCAAGCAAAGACAGGCTTAAGTGACGATTTCATTTGTTTTCACCTATCTGGTAAATCAATCAATCAGTAATGTGTGCCTAAATTATTTCAAAGAAAACTAAAAAAAGACAGCAAAAACAACCCAGAAAGTGACACAGCAGCTCTTTGGGGGTGTAGCTTCCTGAGCGAGCCTGGAATATTTTTCATATACTACATGATGATTGCTTAAGCAGATGTGACTAAGTGTCTCTCCTGAGAAGGTGAAGTGCTCAGCCATGTGGAATGATGAGGTTCTGTGTCCTCAAAAACCAACTTGGACAAAGCAGGGTGACTGTTCACTGTTCACCTGTTCACTTCTACCACCAACCTCCTTAAAAGATGTTGGAGGAGGATGTGTTTAAAATATGAATCTATAGTAACTTAGTGTAAATTGCATAGTATATTATTTGTTGTAACCTTTGTGTGTGGTAAAGGTTACTCGGTATTTTTGTGTACACACCTATTTGTGTGTGAGATTTTGTGTGTGTGTGTGTTTGTTTTTATGTCCATGCAAACACATAAGTACGGAATTGGAGATAGTTAATGTCTCTTACGCATGGTTGGCTTGGCATATTTTGGGGCTGTGTGTGTGTGTGTGTGTGTGCGAGAGAGAGAGAGCAAGAGAGAGATCCTTTGGTTTCCCATATGGGAACATTTTATGGAAACTCACATTTTAATCAACTCCAAGCCTTTCATTCATAGCCATTTTTAAAATAATTACTCAGTTATTGCTCATTTTTGATTTCCAGGTACAGGCATCAGAGTTCTAGTGTCTGTTTGCTGTACAATGTGCAAACTCACACAATCCCATGCAAGCCACACGTCCAGTCAGTTTCTTCCAGCAGTTCTGAGAATTCTACACACGTCAGTATAACAGTAAATGTTATTCAATGATATTGATCGAAATCGGGCCGGTCTTGAATTGTGCATCTTTAGACTTGGACCACTGTACAATGTTTTTCCATTCTAAAGCTTTGAGAGGGTTTGTGCTGATTGTTGTAAATGTAATGTTATTATTAATGTTGATGTTGTTTGGTGCATGTATGCTGTGCATGCCTAATAGTGAAAAATACCATATTGCATGAGATGAGCTGAATGGACTAGCAACTCTAATTCAGGCCTAAAGCACTGCATTTCTATTGAAACTCATCTCAATACAAATCACCATTTTATTTTTCACAGTTTAAGGTATTTAGCAGTCTGAAAATCTTTATGCAGACACATCTAACGTGTGTTGTGAAAGTGGATACTAACACAGCGTAGGTGTTTTAAATATCAATTTCTATGTATGTAGTATGCATACATAATGTATCTAGAGTTAGCTTACATTATACAGGTAGATTATTTTAGCTATTTGTCACAATCCCAAAAGCATCTGGAAGAAATCTGCAATAAATATTTTCCTCATGTGCAACACTTTTCTTCATCTAACTGTACAGTCACTGCACTATAATGTGTCTGTTATGTGTAATCATGTTCGTATTAGTGTATATATTGTTCAGTCCAGCACTGATGTGTAAGTGCCTGTATGTTAAATGTGCTTTAAACCAGAAACAAATCCCTTGTATGTTCAGGCATACTTGGCCATCCATCCATTTTCTATATCCGCTTTATTCCTAATTAGGGTCACGGGGGTCTGCTGCAGCCTATCCCAGCACACATTGGGCAAAAGGCAGGGGTACACCCTGGACAGGTTGCCAGTCTATCACAGGGCCACATATAGACAGAAAACCACACACTACAGGCAATTTAGTATTACTAATCAACCTAATGTACATGTTTTTGGACTGTGGGAGGAAACTGGAGTACCCGGAGTAAACCCACGCAGGCCCCTGTATGCTTGAACCCGGGATTCGGACTCAGGACCTTCTTGCTGTGAGGCAACAGTGCTAGCCACTAAACCACTGTGCTGCCCATACGTGGTCAATAAAGCTGAATTTTGAATATGGATTTAAATACATATTTTCAAAGTATGTAAAAGGTATTGGCCAAATAAAAACTGCCAGAGCAGTACTTCGCAGATTAATCCGCACTTCTTTATACCAGTGAGGATTCAAATCTCTAGAGCAGTATTTTTGGTACAGATGTTTCCTATTAATCAGATATTAAAAAATCCCAGATTGGATCTCCTCTTGTCCGTTTTTCTAATTAAAGTTTCATCTGTTGAGTCACCTGTCCATTGAACCTGATGTAATCAGTCGGCGAGGACATTCCATCTTCACTTGGAATGCTGAGTGAAAAATCCTTCGTGATTGCAATGGAACAAATTAGTCATACTATGAAATCAAGCTGGACAAACAAAGCTGAATGGGCGCTGCTTTACTCGGAAAGTAAAACATGCTGATTATTCATTGTCATACAGGATCCACGTGTCATGTCAAAACGTTCTGTTGTTGCCAAGCCATGTGTAACTTTGCTGTGTTTTTGTGTATAGAAAAGTGAAGGGATGACAAGAAAAAAGGGATGCTTTTCAGGAGAAAAAAGAAAAAATAACATACTAAATGTTCTCTCGTTATAGGTTTTGAGTACATGGTTTATGTTTTCTTAAGTGGAAATAGTTTAAAAATAAAATCCTTGCTTCTCTGTTACAAAGTTTAAACATATACACACATAGTGGGGTCCAGCTTCCTCCCACAGTCCAAAGGCATGCTTTGTAGGCTGATTTGCATCTCTACATTGTCTGAAGTATGTGTGTGTGTGTGTGTGTGAGCGTGTGTGATTGTGATCCTATCCAGGGTGTCCCTGTCTTATGGCCTGAGTCCCATGGGATGGTCTCCAGGTTCCTGTGACCCTGAGTAGGACAAAAGGCACAGAAAATTGATGGAAGGATGGATGGAGGGATGGATGGATAGATGGATACATGGATTTGTCCCCCAGAAGTCAGTAAACTATTATGTAAGAATTCTATTTAATCAAAATATCACAGTTTCCTGCCCAAAGTCTACATGTGCAGCAATGTCTGACATGGTGCAGACAGATTAGCATCCATGCCCCAATTTATCAGCGGTTGTCAGTTTTAATTGCTTCAAATCTTACAGCCCAGCATCCAGCCTGTGGAAATGTGTACATGTAAGCCATTAGCTAGCTCAGTGAGCTAGACTAGCTAGCCAGATCTGTTGATGTTTTACCGTATGAAAGCTCTTAAAGTTAAGATAATACTTTAAAGTCTGGTAGCAATAACCTGTTTTGTCAGATAGAATAAATCTAAATTAGTGCTGCTAGAGCTTATAGGTAACACTCAGGATAGTATAATGAGGGCTTGTCTGTTGTATAGCTAACTAGCTAGCTAATGATCCAGTCAAGCTACTGAAACCTAGTGTTACTCTTACCTTATTTTTTATTTCGGTCGATATTCAAGGTGGAGGTCACTTCAGCGTAGCTCATTCGATACTATTTTTTCTGATTATTTGTGTACTGAACATAGGTCAACACTACTTATGTACAGCGCGTCATATACCCTCACAGACGCTCCATACACAGAGATAAGCGGAGAAGCTTTAAGGCTGTGTGAAAACGTTAAATAAAGAACCAGAACAACAACGGATCGGACTGTTCATCACTTTATCCATTTATATTGATGTAGAGTTTGCATGCATTAAGAGCAGGAAGTGTTACCAGGAGCAGTAGTGTTATGGAGATAACATGGCTATGTATGTGTTTGGGGGGTGGGGGGGCTGATTGTACTCAGACAGACAGTTGACCAACTGTTTAAGAGGATGCACCACTTCACATTCTACATTGCCTAACCGAAAAGGAACGTCTTTAAAGCAAATTGCCACTGAATAATAGATCCTGAGCACAGGAAATGGTTGCATGTCCATAGAGAGGGCATTTATGCTAATGGAGCATCAAAGTGCCATAACTGCTTCAGGAACCTTGTTTCTAGTCAACATGGCAATTAACAGACTGAAGCAGCCAGGCTTGTAATCTCCCTTAATACACTGTAGCTGACATCTTTTGTTTCAAGCTGGATCTGGGTCTTTTTTGGGTGTATTGCTGTGTAAGAATAAAGCTATTTCATTTGTGACCTCAGTTGAGACGCTTTTCTTGATCAGTTTTTAAAACCAAAGTACAGATTTCTGACTGGTAGATTATTACACGGTTTATTTAAATGATGAAATACGAAAGTAGACAAGAAATCGATGACAATAATAACAATAAGAAAAAGATTCAAATTATACTGGTGGATTAAATATCATCTGTTTAGCAGACTGCATTGTGCTTCTTACACCGAGACAAAAACTGGCCAGTAGCCAGTAAATAGCACCCTGGCGAGGGCTAAATCACGTTGTGTATACACTTATATGCTTTAAGGCTGTCTGGAAAGATTATTTTGGACATCCAACCTGCAGACGTGCAGCATATCGTGCGTTCCCTCCAGGGCGAGGAATGTTGTTGTATTTAATTGAGGAATCTTGAGGGAAAGAGCAGCCTTCAGAAGCTCACGCTCATAAGCCCAGCAGGAAACGGGACAGAAATGCAACTTACGTTTTGATGTGGCTCTGATAGGGACAGTCAACAGGAGCTCTTAAATGCCAGGAATGCATTAGCTGGACATTTGCCCTTGTGCTTTGTTTAATGATTATTATTGTTGTTAATGTGCCAGTTGTGTAGATTTCATGCCAAGATTGCAAACCTGAGGAAGTTATTTTCACATTGTGTTCCATACACAGATGTCTGAAATAACAATGGGACTCATTTACAGCTGGATACGAAGGTGGATTTATTTATTTTACTCATTCTTCCTATGTGCGTTTATGAGACATTTGGTATTCGTGTCAGGTTTTTTATTTGGTATTCAAAATAATATAAATCCAAGAAATAAGCCTTTGAAACCTGCTAGTACTCCTGAGCAGGTAGAAAAACATAAAACTAATGTAAACTTTGGCTTGATTCACTTCATCAAATAACAAATAATTAGTGCACTTTTATATCTGGAATGTACCGTATAGTTAACAGCCTAATTTTTTATTGTTTACAGATTTTAGCAGACACATTTATGTCTACCAATTACACATCCTCATGCTAGGTCACCAGGGCAGGGTAATAAATGATAAAGGCTGATAAATAAATCACTGGGAATAATGCAAATCATGATTAAAAAATTGCGACCGAATCACACTTGTGAGCTAGTTCTGAGCTAGTTCTAACTAGCTGTAGCGCTACATGCTAATGCTCCTTACAGTTAAGTACAGCAAGTCCATAAACACTAAACACAAGCTAATAACTGAATTCTGTTATAATACATCAATACCTTCCCAATTTTAGTTGCAGCTAGCTTTTCTTCAGACTCTGAAACAGTGTTACAGATATACAGCATTCGATTTTGATCTTTTAGCAGCACGGTGGCTTACTTTTGCCTCACAGCAAGAAGGTCCTGGGTTCGAATCCCGGGTTCGAACAGGCAGGGGCCTTTCTGTGTGGAGTTTGCATGTTCTCTCCGTGCCTGCGTGGGTTTACTCCGGTTTCCTCCCACAGTCCAAAAATATGTACATTAAGTTAATTGGTAATTCTAAATTGCCCATAGGAGTGAGTGTGGTTGTCTGTCTATATGTGGCCCTGTGATGGACTGGCGACCTGTCCAGGGTGTACCCCTGTCTTATGTGTGCTGGCATAGGCATCAGCAGATCCCCGTGACCCTAATTAGGAATAAAGCGGGTACAGAAAATGGATGGATATGCAGTAGTATAGCGCAAATGCTAGGTTGAGTGGAAGGAGAAAACTAGGACAAGGGAGAATTTTCAGTTTAATAGTTAAAGTAATGTTTCTATGTAGTTTTTAGACATTTCTTGTGAAAATCACATAATTTATTCCTTATTACTCTAACGCTTAACATGTAGTACTTTAGAATTGTTCAGAACTCCAGTAATATTAACTTTAAACAGGACATTAGTGCACACAGATGTATAATCTCCTTTATGGCTACATAAAATATTGTAGCAGCAGCTTTCTGAAGCTGTGGCCAAGCAGAGCAAACCTATGAATCACTGTAACATGAGGCCAGGATCTGCAGAGCTGTTAGAGTCTCTTAACTATCAGAGTAAAAGCTCAGCATCTCAGAGACCTTTGGTGTACCATCTTGTGTACATCATAGTTCTGCATTTAGGTTTATGGGAAACACTATCATATTATTATACGCTCACTGACCACTTTATTAGGAACACTTATCAGGTACATACACATCATCCAATCATGTGGCAGCAGTGCATTACAAATATGCCTGCAGATAAAGGTTAATCTTCACACAAAATATCAGCGACCCACTCTTTAACACTGTGGAGAGCAGAAAAGCATCTAAGAACACAGCACTGTACAGGAACAGGGATCTGAGACTATAGAGAAAACATGCTTACCAAAAGACCAGGTGATGTCTTTCTAATAGTTTGGGTGCACTGAGATTCTATTGTTTGCTGAGACAAGAAGACCCTGATGTGGTCTACTGCTGTTGTAGCTCATCCACCTCAAGCTGTGGCGTGTTGTGTGTTTTGAGATGCTTTTCTGCTCACCATGGGTGTAAAAAGTGATTACTATATCCTTCCTATCAGTTTGAAATGTAAGTCCTCTGACCTTCCTCATTAACAAGGCAACAAACCTGAAGCTTGCTGGCTGTTTTTTGTTTTTCCCACCATTCCGTTTCCCACCATTTCAGGAAAAATACTCAAACCAGTCCCAAAACATCTGGCACCAGCATCCATTTAAGTCTATGCTTAAAGTCAGACTTTTTCGTTTTTCTGAATTTTGATGTGAACCTTAACTGAAGCTCTTGCATTCTACACTGCGATGCTGCAACATGATTGGCCCAGTGGTGCAGGTTTTCCTATTCAAAGGGCCAGTATATTTATTTACCACTGAAAATGCTCTAAGGATGGGATTATAGCATTTATTTAAGTCTTCCGTTCACTACGTAACCCTTAAGCTAGTGTTTTTTGAGTTAGTGCTTTCTAAAGTAGGCACAGATTTCTGTCTTCAGTAAGTCTCTTAGTTTCCAGAACAGAATGGAAAAGAAAAAAGTAAGCATGCATGTCAGAAACTGAAGTGATAAAACAGTTTCCAAGCGGTGGCCATAATGAGCAACACAAGCAGTGAATGCTCTGAGTGCAATAACAAGCATGGCTGGAGTCGCCTGAGCAAACAGCAGCTGCTTCAGTTACACACTGGAGATTAATGGACCTTTCCGATCCTCTGAGCAGGGGAGGCTCCTGCTTATTTCTGCAAAGGGACAGAGAGGAAGCCACAGTAATATATTAATATATCTTCAAGTTAAATATGTTATCAATCATCGTAGCATGTTTAAACCCGTTTCTTCCTGTTCAGTTGTTTAACACAATAATACGAAGCAGTGAGTTGCATTTTTTTTTACTTCCAAAGTCATAACTAGTCACTATTACTGTGTGAGATTTATTTTATTAAGGAATATAATAAAGAGAAATGTTCAATTTCTTTATTTCTATGACTGAATAGCTAGCTTGTGTGCTTTACATTTATTTAAAATTAAATTAAATTAAATTAAATTAAATTAAATTAAATTAAATTAAATTAAATTAAATTAAATTAAATTAAATTAAATTAAATTAAATTAAACAAATACCACTAAAGGTACAATAAAAAACAAATTGCTTAATATATGAATTGTGAGTTTGGATATTTAATGTTTAGAAATTCTTTGGACAAAATAAAGAAAATGCGAATTTTCTTCTTCTCTTTAACTCTAATTGTCATGACAGGTTTTGGACATTGAGCTAAAGTTTTCAAAAATGAAAAATGAATCCCTGGTCTATTTGTGAGTTGAAACAAACTCGAGTTTTCTAATACTTTTAAAGCAGCAGGTGAACTTTCGTTAGTTTAACCATTACAATAATTCTGAGTATTCATCATAGTTTCCTACATTACCCACAATGCCATGTGACCTCCTGTAGATAGCAGAACTGGCAGGAATTTGCTCTTACTCTGTACCTAAACAGATTGTTGCAGCAGTGCTTTAGTCCTCAAGTCTCATACCCCATCATGTGTATGCTCTGGATAATCATATAAGGTTCTAAAACGTCATCTTTCATTCTAATATTGTGTAAAAATAGATATTTAATAGATCTTTAAATGCTGTCTCTGCCATTTCTGTGTTGATTGTCTCATTAATACGACACTGAGCATCATTGGAAAATAATGAGAAAAGAAGCTAATTGCAAAACCACACAATTGTCAACTTTTGTTTGAGATTGCTGAATTTTTTCTCCTATTAAACAACCTTGTACAACAATTAGTTCCTGTTCTCTCATCTGATTTGGTTGAGCTGTGTTCCAAGAGTGTTTATACTATATGATTACGTACAGCACTCATTCTGCATGCTTCAGCCTTCACACCAAATCACAGCTATAGGGATATTCAGTGCAATTTGAGGGTCAAGATTTGTTTTGTACGTTTATGTGATGTAATGGAGTGAAATGTGTCATGTGATATTGCTTAATTGTAACTGTGCTAGCAATGACTGTGTCCCCTTGGACATCAGACAGGATTTGTTTGTTACAGCATCAACCGTCAAGTTTGCTCCAGGAACATCACCGAGACTTCAGTATAAATGTACATGCCTCTGGTAAGAAGCTGGGTTTTTTTAACCCTTGTGTGATATTTGGTTCAAATGAACCCTGTTTTATATTTTTACTAATAGTATTTTGCATTTATTAAGTCATTTACATAGTCACATAGCCAGTGACGGTAATAACATTTTGGTTCTTGTGCATTTATCACCTGTATTACATAATTCAGTTCAAAATAATAAACATTAATCAAAACACTGTTCAATTTCTTTCTAGATTTAAGCCACCAAGGTCTTTATTATAGTATATTTTTATAACTTTATCACAAAAAAGAATGAAAAAAGGTTATCTGTATTGTTTGGGACTGAGATAAAGAAAATATCTGTAAAGTTCTTTAATGTATTTTTATTTCTGTAATGCTTTTAAAACCCCAATGTTGTCCGAAGTCAGTTTGACCCGAACAATACCAAAGAGTAAATATAACACAAGGGTTAAATAAAATTTCCTTTTCTGCTTCTTAACAAACATAGTCTCAGGTTTGATGTTAAAGCTTGTGTTCAGATTTATCTCACTTAAAATTCTTTTTTATTTTATTTTTTTTAATTTTCTTTATCACAACCTGCTCCACAGCCATCTAATAGCATTATCACCGAAAACAGAAGGCTAAATAATTAAGGGAGGACATCATTTTAAAGATCACATTGCTGAATCTTCTACAGCTGTCTCTTATGTTTGTTAAGCAGGTGACTGTGGAGGGTGATTTTAATGGAATGGACGTCCAGCTGAGACGATTTTCTCCTTTGAGCTTGAACGGATTCGATTTTTTATGATTGGTTCTTCTAAAAAAAAGTCTCCTCTAAAAGCTGTGTATCTGTTACATACAGTGGATGGGTTCATTTGTTGTAGGGTTTGTGTGCCTTGGGTCAAAGACCTGGTTTTGTTAATGGTGTTTAAATCATAATTAATAAACAAATCTGGTCTGTGTTTGGGGAGGCAGAGTTGATTCCACTCATTTCTCTCCTTATTGATTCTCTTGCTGGGTTGATTTAAATACTGTTATTAAATAATATTTAAGAACCTTGAGAGCTGTTACTTCAGAAACATACAGTACCCAAGGGCCTGCTGTATTTGAACAACTTATTTTGTTATTCGTAATACACAAGAATGTAATGGTAATTGAACTTGAGAATGAGAAAGAATCATTTTCATCCAAGTCACTAGGATTTCAGAGTAAAACCTTTGAAACTTTCCCACCCCCAGACCCCAGCACGGGATTGGAAAATCTGTTTCCGAGCTCGGAAGGTTGGCACGCATGAAATTATTCCTCTGATATTAATATATTTAATAGCTTTGAGAATGAAATTGCAGACTTTCATGTTAAGGAGAAGCACATGAAAAAAAGGCAAATACCAAAGTAGTACGGAACACCACGTTTTTATTTATTTATTTAAAAGATATTTTACAGACTGCGGTTTTAAACCGTTTCACAAGTCTCGCGTTGATAGTTGCAGCACATCGCCTTGGTCAAATGCCCGATACTGATGAGACGAACTGACTCCAGATTGGTCGAACCTGCTTGCGATTAGTCGGATTGTTTGGTGCGTTTGGTCTCTGGGTCTCCGTCGTTCAGTTTGGAGAAGTGTTCCGACATAGCTGCCAGGGCGCGGTACCGGTGAGAGATGCTGTTCTTCACCTCTTTAGGAAGCTCTGCATAGCTGTATGGATGAAGCGAGAGAAGAGGATTTTAATTAGACAGACAAACAGAACAACAGGTCCCTCGTGTCAGGACTGATTATTAAAGATCATGACAATCTATAACGACTTAATGACAAGCAGCATGTAACAGCATCAGACCATGTTTAGGTTATGCGATAAAAACAACAAACCAGTCAATACCGCAGTTTTAATTTGGTCTGGATCTCCACGGATCTTCAGTGAGCCATAGAGAGGAAGTTTCATATAGTCGAGTATAATATTCATGTTGAAACAAGGCTTTATTGATACTGCATATATATATATATATATATATATGTATTATATATTATATTATATAAATACCAAGGATATCTTGGTTTGTTTTCATTTTTTTCTATTAATTACACTAATTTTGCTGTTTACTTCTCTGACTTGTACTGCTGTGCCAACTTGATTTCCCCCTATCCTTTATTATTATCGCCACACATACATTACAGCAGAGTGGAAGTCTTTCCTTCGCATATTCCAGCTGAGGAAATTAGGGTCAGAACGCAGCAGTGGAGCTTGGCAGAACCCTGACCTTCCGATGAACAACCCTGAGCCTTAACCACTTAAACCACCCCAGTAATTGATAAACATACACTTTATATCATCTCTATAATTCACAGACCTCCCTTCACGTAAAAACAAATGGGAACTGCATTTTATCATCAAGATTCATAAGTTGTTTCTTTTTATGTAATTGTTGCTGTTTCAAGACACGAAATCAGATACGAAACTTTTCTTCCCTTAAAATAAAAGTTAAAGGAGAGTTCTGTAACATCGCCATCTTCTGGTGAAGCCCACAAATTACTACATGATCCACTCACGTTTTATCATAGCCATCAGGCTGGAAACAAGGATCCCATCCAAAATCTCGGGGGCCTCTGGGCTCCACAATCTTGCCCTAGATAACAGGAGAACATGTTTAATTAGTCTGATTCATTGTTAAACATCATACTCATTCTTACATAGAAACTAGACCCAAAAAGAGTTTGGTTTTCTCAGGAACATGACACAGGAAGGTTTCCTCTTTTAGAAAAGGTTCTGAGAGAAATTTTGTTGAAAAGCAATAACTATTACATTCTCAGGAACCACTTGTCTAAGAATATACATAAACTGTGTAGATATTCTTTATCCTTAAAACTTGTTTCAGGGGAAAAAGAAACACAATATATAGGTTGTACTCAATGTAGTACTAAGTGTTGCTTGTGTGTGTGAAATTTGCCATGTTTTATATGATGTACAGGAACAGTATGTATAGTAGAATATGTACTAACTTCAGTGATTCCTCGGAAGAGCTGAACAGGTTCTTCTTTGCCAGGAGAAAACGCAAATGTGCAAAGAGCCCAGGCGGATTTATCCTCAAACCCTGCTAAAAGCTTGTACAGACCTGACCATAGAGAAAACAAATCAGTGTACAGTCTTAAAAACACAGAATTTCTATACAAAAAAACAACTGGGTCTTACCCTCTGGCTTTAGTTTATCCAGAAACCATTTTCTAAAGGAAACACCAGTAAAAGTGTTGATTATTAAAAGGTGGGTCTGATTTCAAGAAGTCTGCTGACGTACAAGTGAAACTCTGCTTACATGTACGGCCCTGGGAGACCTCCTAATGCCTTGAAACACAGACACGTGTCCTCTACAATCACTGGTCCGTCTACCTTAAGAAGAAAAGAACAAAATGTCAAAGGAACTTCACAAGTTTTCCAAAGTGGAAAGAAGAAAGAAATACAGCATAGTTAACAAACCTGTCTTGCTGCCTCTTTGCACTTCTGTACAGAGATCTCATCAGGTTCTCCTTGGTATTCAGGCACTGCAAATCAAGCCATACATCAGAACATACACTATACAGTATAGTGTGGACACCTGACCATCACAGCTATATGTGGTTCTTCCCCAAACTGTTAAAAGCACATTACTGTATTGAATGTATTTTATTCTGCAGTATTATACAAATGTATACAGTAGTTTACATTTTCCTTTCACTGGAACTAAGAGGCTCAAATCTGATCGAGAATGACGATGGCCCTGTACACAAAGCAATCTCCAGGCATGAAGACAGTGTATTAAGGTTGGAGTGGAAGAACTGCACAGAGCCATGACTCGGACTCTGACCCCACTGAACACCTCTGGGATGAACTGGAAACACAGACTGAACCCCAGACCTCCTTACTCTTACACCATCAGTGTCTGATCTCACTAATGCTCTTGTAGCTGAATGATCACTGATCCCCAAACTCCAACATCTAGTGGAAAGCCTTCACAGAAAAGTGGAGCTTATTATAACAGCAAAAGGGACTGTGGACTGGGATGCTGAATAAGCACCGATGGTGTGATATATATATATATATATATATACACCACTCAAAAAAAGTTAAGGATATTTGGCTTTTGGGTGAAATTTATGGAAAATGTAAAAAGTTCACGCTACAGTGATATTATATCATGAAAGTAGGGCATTTAAGTAGAAGCATGCAATGGTGATTTCCTCATCTCAAACAATTTATTGAAACAAAAGCCAACAACAGTGGTGGGTATACCACAACAAAAAATGTCAATGTCTCAATAATTTGTCATGTGCCCTTGACCATCAATTACAGCTTGACAACGACGTCTCATG